>NW_027227715.1:0-16274 GCF_037783145.1 Equus przewalskii | reverse complement strand
GGTATGCCAGAACCACTTGGCGGACACTCCGGAATCATCTGCCGGACATGCCGGAACCAGCTCTCAGACACACCAGAACCACGTGCCGGAGACGCCGGAAGCACCTGCCGAGCATTCCGGAGCCACCTGCTCGACTCGCCAGAAACACCTGCCGGACACGCCAAAATCACCTGCCAGGTACGCCAGAACCACCTGGCGGACACTCCGAAATCACCTGTCGCGCATGCTGGAACCAGCTCTCAGACGTGCCGGAAGCACGTGCCGGACACGCCGGAATCACCTACCGGACAGACCGGAACCACCTGCCGAGCACGCCGGAGCCACCTGTTCGACTCGCTGGAACCACCTGCCGGACAGGCCAATATCAACTGCTGGCTATGCCAGAACCACCTGCGGGACAGTCCGGGATCACCTGCCAGCCATGGCGGAACCACCTCTCAGACGTACCAGAACCACCTGCCGGAGAAGCTGGAAACACGTCCTGGACAGACTGGAACCACGTGACGGCCATGCCTGAACCACCTGCCGAGCACGGCGGAACCACCTGCCGGACACGCCAAAATCACCTGCGGGCTACGCCAGAACCACTTGGACGACTCTCCGAAATGACCTGCCGGGCATGTTGGAACCACCTCTCAGACGTGCCAGAAGCACGTGCCAGACAGTCCGGAATCACCTGTTGGGCATACGCAACCACCTCTGAGACGTACCAGAACCACGTGCCGTGCACGCCGGAACCACCTACCGGACAGACCGGAATCAACTTTTGGGCATGCCGGAACCACCAGTCAGATGTGCCAGAAACACGTGCCGGAGACGCCGGAAGCACCTGCCGAGCACGTCGCAACCACCTGCTCAACTCGCCTGAACCACCTGCCGGACACGCCAAAATCACCTGCCCGCTACACCAGCACCACTTCGGGGACAAGCCGGAATCACGTGAGGGGCATGCCGGCACAGCCTCTCAGACTGAACCTCGTGCCGGACACCACAGAACCACCTGCCGGACAGACCGGAACCACCTGCCGGACACGCCGGAACCACCGGCTCGACCCGCCGGAACGACCGCTGGACATGCAAAATCACCTGCCGGCTACGCCGGAAACACTTGGCGAACACTCCGGAATCATCTGCCGGACATGCCGGAACCAGCTCTCAGACACACCAGAACCACGTGCCGGAGACGCCGGAAGCACCTGCCGAGCATGCCGGAGCCACCTGCTTGACTCGCCAGAAACACCTGCCGGACACGCCAAAATCACCTGCGGGCTACGCCAGAACCACTTGGACGACTCTCCGAAATGACCTGCCGGGCATGTTGGAACCACCTCTCAGACGTGCCAGAAGCACGTGCCAGACAGTCCGGAATCACCTGTTGGGCATACGCAACCACCTCTGAGACGTACCAGAACCACGTGCCGTGCACGCCGGAACCACCTACCGGACAGACCGGAATCAACTCTTGGGCGTGCCGGAACCACCAGTCAGATGTGCCAGAAGCACGTACCGGAGACGCCGGAAGCACCTGCCGAGCACGTCGCAACCACCTGCTCAACTCGCCTGAACCACCTGCCGGACACGCCAAAATCACCTGCCCGCTACACCAGCACCACTTCGGGGACAAGCCGGAATCACGTGAGGGGCATGCCGGCACAGCCTCGCAGACTGAACCTCGTGCCGGACACCACAGAACCACCTGCCGGACAGACCGGAACCACCTGCCGGACACGCCGGAACCACCGGCTCGACCCGCCGGAACGACCGCTGGACATGCAAAATCACCTGCCGGCTACGCCGGAAACACTTGGCGAACACTCCAGAATCACCTGCCGGGCATGCCGGAACCACCTCTCAGATATGCCAGAACCACGTGCCAATGACCCCGGAAGCACCTGCCGAGCACGCCGGAACCACCTGCTCGACTCGCCAGAACCACCTGCCGGACACGCAGAAATCACCTGCCGGCTACGCCACAACCAGTTGGGGAACACTTCGGAATCACCTGCCAGGCTTGCTGGAACCACCTGCCGGTGATGCCAAAATCACCTGCCAACTACGCCAGTACCACTTGGCGGACACTGTGGAAACAGCTGTCGGGCCGGCCGGAACCACATCTCAGACGTGCCAGAACCATGTGCATGAGATGCTGGAACCACACCCCGAACAGACGGAAAACACCTGCCAGACCCGTCTGAACAACCTGCCGAGCACGCCGGAGCCACCTGCTCGACTCGCCGGAACCACCTACCTGACATGCCCAAATCACCAGCCGGGTATGCCAGAACCACTTGCCGGACACTCCAGAATCATCTGCCGGACATGCCGGAACCAGATCTCAGACACACCAGAACCACGTGCCGGAGACGCCGGAAGCACCTGCCGAGCTTGCCGGAGCCACCTGCTTGACTCGCCAGAAACACCTGCCGGACACGCCGAAATCACCTGCCGGGTACGCCAGAACCACCTGGCGGACACTCCGAAATCACCTGTCGCGCATGCCGGAACCACCTCTCAGACATGCCAGAACCCCGTGCCAATGACCCCGGAAGCACCTGCCGAGCACGCCGGAACAACTTGCTCGACTCGCCAGAACCACCTGCCGATCACGCAAAAATCACCTGCCGGCTACGCCACAACCAGTTGCTGAACACTTTGGCATCACCTGCCAGGATTGCTGGAACCACCTGCCAGTCATGCCAGAATCACCTGCCAACTACGCCAGAACCACCTGGCGGACACTCCGAAATCACCTGTCGCGCATGCCGGAACCACCTCTCAGACGTGCCGGAAGCACGTGCCGGACACGCCGGAATCACCTACCGGACAGACCGGAACCACCTGCCGAGCACGCCGGAGCCACCTGTTCGACTCGCTGGAACCACCTGCCGGACAGGCCAATATCAACTGCTGGCTATGCCAGAACCACCTGGGGGAACGTCCGGAATCACCTGCCAGCCATGGCGGAACCACCTCTCAGACGTACCAGAACCACCTGCCGGAGAAGCTGGAAACACGTCCTATACAGTCTGGAACCACATTCCGGCCAAGCCTGAACCACCTGCCGAGCACGGCGGAACCACCTGCCGGACACGTCAAAATCACCTGCAGGCTACGCCACAACCACTTGGACGACTCTCCGAAATGACCTGCCGGGCACGTTGGAACCACCTCTCAGACGTGCCAGAAGCACGTGGCGGACAGTCCGGAATCACCTGTTGGGCATACGCAACCACCTCTGACACGTACCAGAACCACGTGCCGCGCACGCCGGAACCACCTACCGGACAGACCGGAATCAACTTTTGGGCATGCCGGAACCACCAGTCAGATGTGCCAGAAACACGTGCCGGAGACGCCGGAAGCACCTGCCGAGAACGCCGGAACCACCTGCTCGACTCGCCAGAACCACCTGCCGGACACGCAAAAATCACCTGCCGGCTACGCCACAACCAGTTGGGGAACACTTCGGAATCACCTGCCGGGCTTGCTGGAACCACCTGCCGGTCATGCCAAAATCACCGGCCAACTACGCCAGTACCACTTGGCGGACACTGTGGAAACACCTGTCGGGCCGGCCGGAACCACATCTCAGACGTGCCAGAACCATGTGCATGAGATGCTGGAACCACACCCCGAACAGACGGAAAACACCTGCCAGACCCGTCTGAACAACCTGCCGAGCACGCCGGAGCCACCTGCTCGACTCGCCGGAACCACCTACCTGACATGCCCAAATCACCAGCCGGGTATGCCAGAACCACTTGGCGGACACTCCGGAATCATCTGCCGGACATGCCAGAACCAGCTCTCAGACACACCAGAACCACGTGCAGGAGACACCGGAAGCACCTGCCGAGCATGCCGGAGCCACCTGCTCGACTCGCCAGAAACACCTGACGGACACGCCAAAATCACCTGCCGGGTACGCCAGAACCACCTGGCGGACACTCCGAAATCACCTGTCGCGCATGCCGGAACCACCTCTCAGACTTGCCGGAAGCACGTGCCGGACACGCCGGAATCACCTACCGGACAGACCGGAACCACCTGCCGAGCACGCCGGAGCCACCTGTTCGACTCGCTGGAACCACCTGCCGGACAGGCCAATATCAACTGCTGGCTATGCCAGAACCACCTGGGGGACGGTCCGGAATCGCCTGCCAGCCATGGCGGAACCACCTCTCAGACGTACCAGAACCACCTGCCGGAGAAGCTGGAAACACGTCCTGGACAGTCTGGAACCACCTGCCGGCCAAGCCTGAACCACCTGCCAAGCACAACGGAACAACCTGCCAGACACGCCAAAATCACCTGCGTGTTATGCCAGAACCACTTGGAGGACTCTCTGGGATGACCTGCCGGGCATGCCGGAACCACCTCTCAGCCGTGCCAGAACCATGTGGCGGACAGTCCGGAATCACCTGTTGGGCATGCGCAACCACCTCTGAGACGTACCAGAACCACATGCCGTGCAGGCTGGAACCACCTACCGGACAGACCGGAATCACCTTTCGGGCATGCCGGAACCACCTGTCAGATGTGCCAGAAACACGTGCCGGAGACGCCGGAAGCACCTGCCAAGCACGTTGGAACCACCTGCTCAACTCGCCTGAACCACCTGCCGGACATGCCAAAATCACCTGCCGACTATGCCAGAACCCCTTGGCGAACACTCCGGAATCACTTGCGGGGCATGCAGGAACCACCTCTCAGACATGCCAGAACCCCGTGCCAATGACCCCGGAAGCACCAGCCGAGCACGCCGGAACCACCTGCTCGACTCGCCAGAACCACCTGCCGATCACGCAAAAATCACCTGCCGGCTACGCCACAACCAGTTGCTGAACACTTTGGAATCACCTGCCAGGCTTGCTGGAACCACCTGCCAGTCATGCCAAAATCACCTGCCAACTACGCCAGAACCGCTTGGCGGACACTGTGGAAACACCTGTCGGGCCGGCTGGAACCACATCTCAGACGTGCCAGAAACGTGTTCATGAGATGCTGGAACCACACCCCTAACAGACGGATACCATCTGCCAGAACCGCCTGAACCACCTGCTGAGCACGCCGGAACCACCTGCTCGACTCACCGGTACCACCTCCCTGACACGCCAAAATCACCTGCTGGGTATGCCAGAACCACTTGGCGGACACTCCGGAATCATCTGCCGGACATGCCGGAACCAGCTCTCAGACACACCAGAACCAAGTGCCGGAGACGCCGGAAGCACCTACCGAGCATGCCGGAGCCACCTGCTCGACTCGCCAGAAACACCTGCCGGACACGCCAAAATCACCTGCTGGGTATGCCAGAACCACGTGCCGGACACGCCAAAATCACCTGCGGGCTACGCCAGAACCACTTGGACGACTCTCCGAAATGACCTGCCGGGCATGTTGGAACCACCTCTCAGACGTGCCAGAAGCACGTGCCGGACAGTCCGGAATCACCTGTTGGGCATACGCAACCACCTCTGACACGTACCAGAACCACGTGCCGTGAACGC
Source organism: Equus przewalskii (assembly GCF_037783145.1). NCBI lineage: Eukaryota > Metazoa > Chordata > Mammalia > Perissodactyla > Equidae > Equus > Equus przewalskii. Next base: position 10,764 of record NW_027227715.1, on the reverse strand, counting down.
CGGAACCACCTACCGGACAGACCGGAATCAACTTTTGGGCATGCCGGAACCACCAGTCAGATGTGCCAGAAACACGTGCCAGAGACGCCGGAAGCACCTGCCGAGCACGTCGCAACCACCTGCTCAACTCCCCTGAACCACCTGCCGGACACGCTAAAATCAGCTGCCCGCTACACCAGCACCACTTCGGGGACAAGACGGAATCACGTGAGGGGCATGCCGGCACAGCCTCTCAGACTGAACCTCGTGCCGGACACCACAGAACCACCTGCCGGACAGACCGGAACCACCTGCCGGACACGCCGGAACCACTGGCTCGAGCCGCCGGAACGACCGCTGGACATGCAAAATCACCTGCCGGCTACGCCGGAAACACTTGGCGAACACTCCGGAATCACCTGCCGGGCATGCCGGAACCACCTCTCAGATAGGCCAGAACCACGTGCGAATGACCCCGGAAGCACCTGCCGAGCACGCCGGAACCACCTGCTCCACTCGCCAGAACCACCTGCCGGACACGCAAAAATCACCTGCCGGCTACGCCACAACCAGTTGGGGAACACTTCGGAATCACCTGCCGGGCTTGCTGGAACCACCAGCCGGTCATGCCAAAATCACCTGCCAACTACGCCAGTACCACTTGGCGGACACTGTGGAAACACCTGTCGGGCCGGCCGGAACCACATCTCAGACGTGCCAGAACCATGTGCATGAGATGCTGGAACCACACCCCGAACAGACGGAAAACACCTGCCAGACCCGTCTGAACAACCTGCCGAGCACGCCGGAGCCACCTGCTCGACTCGCCGGAACCACCTACCTGACATGCCCAAATCACCAGCCGGGTATGCCAGAACCACTTGGCGGACACTCCGGAATCATCTGCCGGACATGCCGGAACCAGCTCTCAGACACACCAGAACCACGTGCCGGAGACGCCGGAAGCACCTGCCGAGCATTCCGGAGCCACCTGCTCGACTCGCCAGAAACACCTGCCAGACACGCCAAAATCACCTGCCAGGTACGCCAGAACCACCTGGCGGACACTCCGAAATCACCTGTCGCGCATGCCGGAACCACCTCTCATACGTGCCGGAAGCACGTGCCGGACACGCCGGAATCACCTACCGGACAGACCGGAACCACCTGCCGAGCACTCCGGAACCACCTGTTCGACTTGCTGGAACCACCTGCCGGACAGGCCAATATCAACTGCTGGCTATGCCAGAACCACCTGCGGGACAGTCCGGGATCACCTGCCAGCCATGGCGGAACCACCTCTCAGACGTACCAGAACCACCTGCCGGAGAAGCTGGAAACACGTCCTGGACAGACTGGAACCACGTGACGGCCATGCCTGAACCACCTGCCGAGCACGGCGGAACCACCTGCCGGACACGCCAAAATCACCTGCGGGCTACGCCAGAACCACTTGGACGACTCTCCGAAATGACCTGCCGGGCATGTTGGAACCACCTCTCAGACGTGCCAGAAGCACGTGGCGGACAGTCCGGAATCACCTGTTGGGCATGCGCAACCACCTCTGAGACGTACCAGAACCACGTGCCGTGCAGGCTGGAACCACCTACCGGACACACCGGAATCACCTTTCGGGCATGCCGAAACCACCAGTCAGATGTGCCAGAAACATGTGCCGGAGACGCCGGAAGCACCTGCCAAGCACGTTGGAACCACCTGCTCAACTCGCCTGAACCACCTGCCGGACACGCCAAAATCACCTGCCCGCTACACCAGCACCACTTCGGGGACAAGCCGGAATCAGGTGAGGGGCATGCCGGCACAGCCTCTCAGACTGAACCTCGTGCCGGACACCACAGAACCACCTGCCGGACAGACCGGAACCACCTGCCGGACACGCCGGAACCACTTGGCTAACACTCCGGAATCACCTGCCGGGCATGCCGGAACCACCTCTCAGACATGCCAGAACCACGTGCCAATGACCCCGGAAGCACCAGCCGAGCACGCCGGAACCACCTGCTCGACTCGCCAGAACCACCTGCCGGACACGCAAAAATCACCTGCCGGCTACGCCACAACCAGTTGGGGAACACTTCGGAATCACCTGTCGGGCTTGCTGGAACCACCTTCCGGTCATGCCAAAATCAGCTGCCAACTACGCCAGTACCACTTGGCGGACACTGTGGAAACACCTGTCGGGCCGGCCGGAACCACATCTCAGATGTGCCAGAACCATGTGCATGAGATGCTGGAACCACACCCCGAACAGACGGAAAACACCTGCCAGACCCGTCTGAACAACCTGCCGAGCACGCCGGAGCCACCTGCTCGACTCGCCGGAACCACCTACCTGACATGCCCAAATCACCAGCCGGGTATGCCAGAACCACTTGGCGGACACTCCGGAATCATCTGCCGGACATGCCGGAACCAGCTCTCAGACACACCAGAACCACGTGCCGGAGACGCCGGAAGCACCTGCCGAGCATGCCGGAGCCACCTGCTCGACTCGCCAGAAACACCTGCCGGACACGCCAAAATCACCTGCCGGGTACGCCAGAATCACCTGGCGGACACTCCGAAATCACCTGTCGCGCATGCCGGAACCACCTCTCAGACGTGCCGGAAGCACGTGCCGGACACGCCGGAATCACCTACCGGACAGACCGGAACCACCTGCCGAGCACGCCGGAGCCACCTGTTCGACTCGCTGGAACCACCTGCCGGACGGGCCAATATCAACTGCTGGCTATGCCAGAACCACCTGGGGGACGGTCCGGAATCGCCTGCCAGCCATGGCGGAACCACCTCTCAGACGTACCAGAACCACCTACCGGAGAAGCTGGAAACACGTCCTGGACAGTCTGGAACCACCTGCCGGCCAAGCCTGAACCACCTGCCAAGCACAACGGAACAACCTGCCAGACACGCCAAAATCACCTGCGTGTTATGCCAGAACCACTTGGAGGACTCTCTGGGATGACCTGCCGGGCATGCCGGAACCACCTCTCAGACGTGCCAGAACCATGTGGCGGACAGTCCGGAATCACCTGTTGGGCATGCGCAACCACCTCTGAGACGTACCAGAACCACATGCCGTGCAGGCTGGAACCACCTACCGGACAGACCGGAATCAGCTTTTGGGCATGCCGGAACCACCTGTCAGATGTGCCAGAAACACGTGCCGGAGACGCCGGAAGCACCTGCCAAGCACGTTGGAACCACCTGCTCAACTCACCTGAACCACCTGCCGGACATGCCAAAATCACCTGCCGACTATGCCAGAACCACTTGGCGAACACTCCGGAATCCCTTGCCGGGCATGCAGGAACCACCTCTCAGACATGCCAGAACCCCGTGCCAATGACCCCGGAAGCACCAGCCGAGCACGCCGGAACCACCTGCTCGACTCGCCGGAACCACCTGCCGATCACGCAAAAATCACCTGCCGGCTACGCCACAACCAGTTGGTGAACACTTTGGAATCACCTGCCGGGCTTGCTGGAACCACCTGCCAGTCATGCCAAAATCACCTGCCAACTACGCCAGAACCGCTTGGCGGACACTGCGGAAACACCTGTCGGGCCGGCTGGAACCACATCTCAGACGTGCCAGAAACGTGTTCATGAGATGCTGGAACCACACCCCGAACAGACGGATACCACCTGCCAGAACCGCCTGAACCACCTGCTGAGCACGCCGGAACCACCTGCTCGACTCACCGGTACCACCTCCCTGACACGCCAAAATCACCTGCTGGGTATGCCAGAACCACTTGGCGGACACACCAGAATCATCTGCCGGACATGCCGGAACCAGCTCTCAGACACAGCAGAACCACGTGCCCTAGACGCCGGAAGCACCTGCAGAGCATGCCGGAGCCACCTGCTCGACTCGCCAGAAACACCTGCCGGACACGCCAAAATCACCTGCCGGGTATGCCAGAACCACCTGGCGGACACTACGGAATCACCTGCCGCGCATGCCGGAACCACCTCTCAGACGTGCCGGAAGCACGTGCCAGACACGCCGGAAACACCTACCGGACAGACCGGAACCACCTGCCAAGAACGCCGGAGCCACCTGTTCGACTCGCTGGAACCACCTGCCGGACAGGCCAATATCAACTGCTGGCTATGCCAGAACCACCTGGGGGACAGTCCGGGATCATCTGCCAGCCATGGCGGAACCACCTCTCAGACGTACCAGAACCACCTGCCGGAGAAGCAGGAAACACGTCCTGGACAGACTGGAACCACGTGACGGCCATGCCTGAACCACCTGCCGAGCACGGCGGAACCACCTGCCGGACACGCCAAAATCACCTGCGGGCTACGCCAGAACCACTTGGACGACTCTCCGAAATGACCTGCCGGGCATGTTGGAACCACCTCTCATACGTGCCAGAAGCACGTGGCGGACAGTCCGGAATCACCTGTTGGGCATGCGCAACCACCTCTGAGACGTACCAGAACCACATGCCGTGCAGGCTGGAACCACCTACCGGACAGACCGGAATCACCTTTCGGGCATGCCGGAACCACCTGTCAGATGTGCCAGAAACACGTGCCGGAGACGCCGGAAGCACCTGCCAAGCACGTTGGAACCACCTGCTCAACTCGCCTGAACCACCTGCCTGACATGCTAAAATCACCTGCCGACTATGCCAGAACCCCTTGGCGAACACTCCGGAATCACTTGCCGGGCATGCAGGAACCACCTCTCAGACATGCCAGAACCCCGTGCCAATGACCCCGGAAGCACCAGCTGAGCACGCCGGAACCACCTGCTCGACTCACCAGAACCACCTGCCGATCACGCAAAAATCACCTGCCGGCTACGCCACAACCAGTTGGTGAACACTTTGGAATCACCTGCCAGGCTTGCTGGAACCACCTGCCAGTCATGCCAAAATCACCTGCCAACTACGCCAGAACCGCTTGGCGGACACTGCGGAAACACCTGTCGGGCCGGCTGGAACCACATCTCAGACGTGCCAGAAACGTGTTCATGAGATGCTGGAACCACACCCCGAACAGACGGATACCACCTGCCAGAACCGCCTGAACCACCTGCTGAGCACGCCGGAACCACCTGCTCGACTCACCGGTACCACCTCCCTGACACGCCAAAATCACCTGCTGGGTATGCCAGAACCACTTGGCGGACACTCCGGAATCATCTGCTGGACATGCCGGAACCAGCTCTCAGACACACCAGAACCAAGTGCCGGAGACGCCGGAAGCACCTGCCGAGCATGCCGGAGCCACCTGCTCGACTCGCCAGAAACACCTGCCGGACACGCCAAAATCACCTGCCGGGTATGCCAGAACCACCTGGCGGACACTACGGAATCACCTGCCGCGCATGCAGGAACCACCTCTCAGACGTGCCGGAAGCACGTGCCAGACACGCCGGAAACACCTACCGGACAGACCGGAACCACCTGCCAAGAACGCCGGAGCCACCTGTTCGACTCGCTGGAACCACCTGCCGGACAGGCCAATATCAACTGCTGGCTATGCCAGAACCACCTGGGGGACAGTCCGGGATCATCTGCCAGCCATGGCGGAACCACCTCTCAGACGTACCAGAACCACCTGCCGGAGAAGCTGGAAACACGTCCTGGACAGACTGGAACCACGTGACGGCCATGCCTGAACCACCTGCCGAGCACGGCGGAACCACCTGCCGGACACGCCAAAATCACCTGCGGGCTACGCCAGAACCACTTGGACGACTCTCCGAAATGACCTGCCGGGCATGTTGGAACCACCTCTCAGACGTGCCAGAAGCACGTGGCGGACAGTCCGGAATCACCTGTTGGGCATACGCAACCACCTCTGACACGTACCAGAACTACGTGCCGTGCACGCCGGAACCACCTACCGGACAGACCGGAATCACCATTTGGGCAGGCCGGAACCACCAGTCAGATGTGCCAGAAACACGTGCCGGAGACGCCGGAAGCACCTGCCGAGCACGTCGCAACCACCTGCTCAACTCGCCTGAACCACCTGCCGGACACACCAAAATCACCTGCCCGCTACACCAGCACCACTTCGGGGACAAGACGGAATCACGTGAGGGGCATGCCGGCACAGCCTCTCAGACTGAACCTCGTGCCGGACACCACAGAACCACCTGCCGGACAGACCGGAACCACCTGCCGGACACGCCGGAACCACCGGCTCGAGCCGCCGGAACGACCGCTGGACATGCAAAATCACCAGCCGGCTACGCCGGAAACACTTGGCGAACACTCCGGAATCACCTGCCGGGCATGCCGGAACCACCTCTCAGATAGGCCAGAACCACGTGCGAATGACCCCGGAAGCACCTGCCGAGCACGCCGGAACCACCTGCTCCACTCGCCAGAACCACCTGCCGGACACGCAGAAATCACCTGCCGGCTACGCCACAACCAGTTGGGGAACACTTCGGAATCACCTGCCAGGCTTGCTGGAACCACCTGCCGGTCATGCCAAAATCACCTGCCAACTATGCCAGTACCACTTGGCGGACACTGTGGAAACACCTGTCGGGCCGGCCGGAACCACATCTCAGACGTGCCAGAACCATGTGCATGAGATGCTGGAACCACACCCCGAACAGACGGAAAACACCTGCCAGACCCGTCTGAACAACCTGCCGAGCACGCCGGAGCCACCTGCTCGACTCGCCGGAACCACCTACCTGACATGCCCAAATCACCAGCCGGGTATGCCAGAACCACTTGGCGGACACTCCAGAATCATCTGCCGGACATGCCGGAACCAGCTCTCAGACACACCAGAACCACGTGCCGGAGACGCCGGAAGCACCTGCCGAGCATTCCGGAGCCACCTGCTCGACTCGCCAGAAACACCTGCCGGACACGCCAAAATCACCTGCCAGGTACGCCAGAACCACCTGGCGGACACTCCGAAATCACCTGTCGCGCATGCCGGAACCACCTCTCAGACGTGCCGGAAGCACGTGCCGGACACGCCGGAATCACCTACCGGACAGACCGGAACCACCAGCCGAGCATGCCGGAGCCACCTGTTCGACTCGCTGGAACCACCTGCCGGACAGGCCAATATCAACTGCTGGCTATGCCAGAACCACCTGGGGGACAGTCCGGGATCACCTGCCAGCCATGGCAGAACCACCTCTCAGACGTACCAGAACCACCTGCCGGAGAAGCTGGAAACACGTCCTGGACAGACTGGAACCACGTGACGGCCATGCCTGAACCACCTGCTGAGCACGGCGGAACCACCTGCCGGACACGCCAAAATCACCTGCGGGCTACGCCAGAACCACTTGGACGACTCTCCGAAATGACCTGCCGGGCATGTTAGAACCACCTCTCAGACGTGCCAGAAGCACGTGGCGGACAGTCCGGAATCACCTGTTGGGCATACGCAACCACCTCTGACACGTACCAGAACCACGTGCCGTGCACGCCGGAACCACCTACCGGACAGACCGGAATCAACTTTTGGGCATGCCGGAACCACCAGTCAGATGTGCCAGAAACACGTGCCGGAGACGCCGGAAGCACCTGCCGAGCACGTCGCAACCACCTGCTCAACTCGCCTGAACCACCTGCCGGACACGCCAAAATCACCTGCCCGCTACAACAGCACCACTTCGGGGACAAGCCGGAATCACGTGAGGGGCATGCCGGCACAGCCTCTCAGACTGAACCTCGTGCCAGACACCACAGAACCACCTGCCGGACAGACCGGAACCACCTGCCGGACACGCCGGAACCACCGGCTCGACCCGCCGGAACGACCGCTGGACATGCAAAATCACCTGCCGGCTACGCCGGAAACACTTAGCGAACACTCCGGAATCACCTGCCGGGCTTGCTGGAACCACCTGCCAGTCATGCCAAAAGCACCTGCCAACTACGCCATTACCACTTGGCGGACACTGTGGAAACACCTGTCGGGCCGGCCGGAACCACATCTCAGACGTGCCAGAACCATGTGCATGAGATGCTGGAACCACACCCCGAACAGACGGAAAACACCTGCCAGACCCGTCTGAACAACCTGCCGAGCACGCCGGAGCCACCTGCTCGACCTGCCGGAACCACCTACCTGACATGCCCAAATCACCAGCCGGGTATGCCAGAACCACTTGGCGGACACTCCGGAATCATCTGCCGGACATGCCGGAACCAGCTCTCAGACACACCAGAACCACGTGCCGGAGACGCCGGAAGCACCTGCCGAGCATGCCGGAGCCACCTGCTCGACTCGCCAGAAACACCTGCCGGACACGCCAAAATCACCTGCCGGGTACGCCAGAACCACATGGCGGACACTCCGAAATCACCTGTCGCGCATGCCGGAACCACCTCTCAGACTTGCCGGAAGCACGTGCCGGACACGCCGGAATCACCTACCGGACAGACCGGAACCACCTGCCGAGCACGCCGGAGCCACCTGTTCGACTCGCTGGAACCACCTGCCGGACAGGCCAATATCAACTGCTGGCTATGCCAGAACCACCTGCGGGACAGTCCGGGATCACCTGCCAGCCATGGCGGAACCACCTCTCAGACGTACCAGAACCACCTGCCGGGGAAGCTGGAAACACGTCCTGGACAGACTGGAACCACGTGACGGCCATGCCTGAACCACCTGCCGAGCACGGCGGAACCACCTGCCGGACACGCCAAAATCACCTGCGGGCTACGCCAGAACCACTTGGACGACTCTCCGAAATGACCTGCCGGGCATGTTGGAACCACCTCTCAGACGTGCCAGAAGCACGTGCCAGACAGTCCGGAATCACCTGTTGGGCATACGCCAGCACCTCTGAGACGTACCAGAACCACGTGCCGTGCATGCCGGAACCACCTACCGGACAGACCGGAATCAACTTTTGGGCATGCCGGAACCACCAGTCAGATGTGCCAGAAACACGTGCCGGAGACGCCGGAAGCACCTGCCGAGCACGTCGCAACCACCTGCTCAACTCGCCTGAACCACCTGCCGGACACACCAAAATCACCTGCCCGCTACACAAGCACCACTTCGGGGACAAGCCGGAATCACGTGAGGGGCATGCCGGCACAGCCTCTCAGACTGAACCTCGTGCCGGACACCACAGAACCACCTGCCGGACAGACCGGAACCACCTGCCGGACACGCCGGAACCACCGGCTCGACCCGCCGGAACGACCGCTGGACATGCAAAATCACCTGCCGGCTACGCCGGAAACACTTGGCGAACCCTCCAGAATCACCTGCCGGGCATGCCGGAACCACCTCTCAGATATGCCAGAACCACGTGCCAATGACCCCGGAAGCACCTGCCGAGCACGCCGGAACCACCTGCTCGACTCGCCAGAACCACCTGCCGGACACGCAGAAATCACCTGCCGGCTACGCCACAACCAGTTGGGGAACACTTCGGAATCACCTGCCGGGCTTGCTGGAACCACCTGCCGGTCATGCCAAAATCACCTGCCAACTACGCCAGTACCACTTGGCGGACACTGTGGAAACACCTGTCGGGCCGGCCGGAACCACATCTCAGACGTGCCAGAACCATGTGCATGAGATGCTGGAACCACACCCCGAACAGACGGAAAACACCTGCCAGACCCGTCTGAACAACCTGCCGAGCACGCCGGAGCCAACTGCTCGACTCGCCGGAACCACCTACCTGACATGCCCAAATCACCAGCCGGGTATGCCAGAACCACTTGGCGGACACTCCGGAATCATCTGCCGGACATGCCGGAACCAGCTCTCAGACACACCAGAACCACGTGTCGGAGACGCCGGAAGCACCTGCCGAGCATTCCGGAGCCACCTGCTCGACTCGCCAGAAACACCTGCCGGACACGCCAAAATCACCTGCCGGGTACGACAGAACCACCTGGCGGACACTCCGAAATCACCTGTCGCGCATGCCGGAACCACCTCTCAGACTTGCCGGAAGCACGTGCCGGACACGCCGGAATCACCTACCGGACAGACCGGAACCACCTGCCGAGCACGCCGGAGCCACCTGTTCGACTCGCTGGAACCACCTGCCGGACAGGCCAATATCAACTGCTGGCTATGCCAGAACCACCTGGGGGACGGTCCGGAATCGCCTGCCAGCCATGGCGGAACCACCTCTCAGACGTACCAGAACCACCTGCCGGAGAAGCTGGAAACACGTCCTGGACAGTCTGGAACCACCTGCCGGCCAAGCCTGAACCACCTGCCAAGCACAACGGAACAACCTGCCAGACACGCCAAAATCACCTGCGTGTTATGCCAGAACCACTTGGAGGACTCTCTGGGATGACCTGCCGGGCATGCCGGAACCACCTCTCAGCCGTGCCAGAACCATGTGGCGGACAGTCCGGAATCACCTGTTGGGCATGCGCAACCACCTCTGAGACGTACCAGAACCACTTGCCGTGCAGGCTGGAACCACCTACCGGACAGACCGGAATCACCTTTCGGGCATGCCGGAACCACCTGTCAGATGTGCCAGAAACACGTGCCGGAGACGCCGGAAGCACCTGCCAAGCACGTTGGAACCACCTGCTCAACTCGCCTGAACCACCTGCCGGACATGCCAAAATCACCTGCCGACTATGCCAGAACCCCTTGGCGAACACTCCGGAATCACTTGCGGGGCATGCAGGAACCACCTCTCAGACATGCCAGAACCCCGTGCCAATGACCCCGGAAGCACCAGCCGAGCACGCCGGAACCACCTGCTCGACTCGCCAGAACCACCGGCTCGACCCGCCGGAACGACCGCTGGACATGCAAA
>NW_027227714.1:0-14415 GCF_037783145.1 Equus przewalskii | reverse complement strand
TGTCCGGCAGGTGGTTCCAGCGAGTCGAACAGGTGGCTCCGGCGTTCTTGGCAGGTGGTTCCGGTCTGTCCGGTAGGTGTTTCCGGCGTGTCTGGCATGTGCTTCCGGCACGTCGGAGAGGTGGTTCCGGCATGTGCGGCAGGTGATTCCGTAGTGTCCGCCAAGTGGTTCTGGCATACCCGGCAGGTGATTTTGGCGTGTCCGGCAGGTGTTTCTGGCGAGTCGAGCAGGTGGCTCCGGCATGCTCGGCAGGTGCTTCCGGCGTCTCCGGCACGTGGTTATGGTGTGTCTGAGAGCTGGTTCCGGCATGTCCGGCAGATGATTCCGGAGTGTCCGCCAAGTGGTTCTGGCATACCCAGCAGGTGATTTTGGCGTGTCAGGGAGGTGGTGCCGGTGAGTCGAGCAGGTGGTTCCGGCGTGCTCAGCAGGTGGTTCAGGCGGTTCTGGCAGGTGGTATCCTTCTGTTCGGGGTGTGGTTCCAGCATCTCATGAACACGTTTCTGGCACGTCTGAGATGTGGTTCCAGCCGGGCCGACAGGTGTTTCTGCAGTGTCCGCCAAGCGGTTCTGGCGTAGTTGGCAGGTGATTTTGGCATGACTGGCAGGTGGTTCCAGCAAGCCTGGCAGGTGATTCCAAAGTGTTCACCAACTGGTTGTGGCGTAGCCGGCAGGTGATTTTTGCGTGATCGGCAGGTGCTTCTGGCGAGTCAAGCAAGTTGTTCCGGCGTGCTCGGCTGGTGCTTCCGGGGTCATTGGCACGGGGTTCTGGCATGTCTGAGAGGTGGTTCCTGCATGCCCGGCAAGTGATTCCGGAGTGTTCGCCAAGGGGTTCTGGCATAGTCGGCAGGTGATTTTGGCATTTCCGGCAGGTGGTTCAGGCGAGTTGAGCAGGTGGTTCCAACGTGCTTGGCAGGTGCGTCCGGCGTCTCCGGCACGTGTTTCTGGCACATCTGACAGGTGGTTCCGGCATGCCCGAAAGGTGATTCCGGTCTGTCCGGTAGGTGGTTCCAGCCTGCACGGCACGTGGTTCTGGTACGTCTCAGAGGTGGTTGCGCATGCCCAACAGGTGATTCCGGACTGTCCGCCACATGGTTCTGGCACGTCTGAGAGGTGGTTCCGGCATGCCCGGCAGGTCATCCCAGAGAGTCCTCCAAGTGGTTCTGGCATAACACGCAGGTGATTTTGGCGTGTCTGGCAGGTTGTTCCGTTGTGCTTGGCAGGTGGTTCAGGCTTGGCCGGCAGGTGGTTCCAGACTGTCCAGGACGTGTTTCCAGCTTCTCCGGCAGGTGGTTCTGGTACGTCTGAGAGGTGGTTCCGCCATGGCTGGCAGGCGATTCCGGACCGTCCCCCAGGTGGTTCTGGCATAGCCAGCAGTTGATATTGGCCTGTCCGGCAGGTGGTTCCAGCGAGTCGAACAGGTGGCTCCGGCGTGCTCGGCAGGTGGTTCCGGTCTGTCCGGTAGGTGATTCCGGCGTGTCCGGCACTTGCTTCCGGCACGGCTGAGAGGTGGTTCCGGCATGCATGACAGGTGATTTCGGAATGTCCGCCAGGTGTCTCTGGCATACCCGGCAGGTGATTGTGGCGTGTCCGGCAGGTGTTTCTGGCGAGTCGAGCAGGTGGCTCCGGCATGCTCGGCAGGTGCTTCCGGCGTCTCCGGCACGTGGTTCTGGTGTGTCTGAGAGCTGGTTCCGGCATGTCCGGCAGATGATTCCGGAGTGTCCGCCAAGTGGTTCTGGCATACCCGGCTGGTGATTTGGGCATGTCAGGTAGGTGGTTCCGGCGAGTCGAGCAGGTGGCTCCGGCGTGCTCGGCAGGTTGTTCAGACGGGTCTGGCAGGTGTTTTCCGTCTGTTCGGGGTGTGGTTCCAGCATCTCATGCACATGGTTCTGGCACGTCTGAGATGTGGTTCCGGCCGGCCCGACAGGTGTTTCCACAGTGTCCGCCAAGTGGTAATGGCGTAGTTGGCAGGTGCTTTTGGCATGACTGGCAGGTGGTTCCAGCAAGCCCGGCAGGTGATTCCGAAGTGTTCCCCAACTGGTTGTGGCGTAGCCGGCAGGTGATTTCTGCGTGTCCGGCAGGTGGTTCTGGCGAGTCGAGCAGGTGGTTCCGGCGTGCTCGGCAGGTGCTTCCGGGGTCATTGGCACGTGGTTCTGGCATATCTGAGAGGTGGTTCCGGCATGCCCGGCAGGTGATTCCGGAGTGTTCGCTAAGTGTTTCCGGCGTAGCCGGCAGGTGATTTTGCATGTCCAGCGGTCGTTCCGGCGGGTCGAGCTGGTGGTTCCGGCGTGTCCGGCAGGTGGTTCCGCTCTGTCCGGCAGGTGGTTCTGTGGTGTCCGGCACGAGGTTCAGTCTGAGAGGCTGTGCAGGCATGCCCCTCACGTGATTCCGGCTTGTCCCCGAAGTGGTGCTGGTGTAGCGGGCAGGTGATTTTGGCGTGTCCGGCAGGTGGTTCAGGCGAGTTGAGCAGGTGGTTGCGACGTGCTCGGCAGGTGCTTCCGGCGTCTCCGGCACGTGTTTCTGGCACATCTGACTTAGTGGTTCCGGCATGCCCAAAAGTTGATTCCGGTCTGTCCGGTAGGTGGTTCCGGCGTGCACGGCACGTGGTTCTGGTACGTCTCAGAGGTGCTTGCGTATGCCCAACAGGTGATTCCGGACTGTCCGCCACGTGCTTCTGGCACGTCTGAGAGGTGGTTCCAACATGCCCGGCAGGTCATTTCGGAGAGTCGTCCAAGTGGTTCTGGCGTAGCCCGCAGGTGATTTTGGCTTGTCCGGCAGGTGGTTCCGCCGTGCTCGGCAGGTGGTTCAGGCATGGCCGTCACGTGGTTCCAGTCTGTCCAGGACGTGTTTCCAGCTTCTCCGGCAGGTGGTTCTGGTACGTCTGAGAGGTGGTTCCGCCATGGCTGGCAGGTGATCCCGGACTGTCCCCCAGGTGGTTCTGGCATAGCCAGCAGTTGATATTGGCCTGTCCGGCAGGTGGTTCCAGCGAGTCGAACAGGTGGCTCCGGCGTGCTCGGCAGGTGGTTACGGTCTGTCCGGTAGGTGATTCCGGCGTGTCCGGCACGTGCTTCCGGCAAGTCTGAGAGGTGGTTCCGGCATGCGCGACAGGTGATTTCGGAGTGTCCGCCAGGTGGTTCTGGCGTACCCGGCAGGTGATTTTGGCGTGTCCGGCAGGTGTTTCTGGCGAGTCGAGCAGGTGGCTCCGGCATGCTCGGCAGGTGCTTCCGGCGTCTCCGGCACGTGGTTCTGGTGTGTCTGAGAGCTGGTTCCGGCATGTCCGGCAGATGATTCCGGAGTGTCCGCCAAGTGGTTCTGGCATACCCGGCTGGTGATTTGGGCATGTCAGGTAGGTGGTTCCGGCGAGTCGAGCAGGTGGCTCCGGCGTGCTCGGCAGGTTGTTCAGACGGGTCTGGCAGGTGTTTTCCGTCTGTTCGGGGTGTGGTTCCAGCATCTCATGCACGTGGTTCTGGCACGTCTGAGATGTGGTTCCGGCCGGCCCGACAGGTGTTTCCACAGTGTCCGCCAAGTGGTACTGGCATAGTTGGCAGGTGATTTTGGCATGACCGGCAGGTGGTTCCAGCAAGCCCGGCAGGTGATTCCGAAGTGTTCCCCAACTGGTTGTGGCGTAGCCGGCAGGTGATTTCTGCGTGTCCGGCAGGTGGTTCTGGCGAGTGGAGCAGGTTGTTCCGGCGTGCTCGGCAGGTGCTTCCGGGGTCATTCGCACGTGGTTCTGGCCTATCTGAGAGGTGGTTCCGGCATGCCCGGCAGGTGATTCTGGAGTGTTCGCCAAGTGTTTCCGGCGTAGCCGGCAGGTGATTTTGCATGTCCAGCGGTCGTTCCGGCGGGTCGAGCCGGTGGTTCCGGCGTGTCCGGCAGGTGGTTCCGGTCTGTCCGGCAGGTGGTTCTGTGGTGTCCGGCACGAGGTTCAGTCTGAGAGGCTGTGCAGGCATGCCCCTCACGTGATTCCGGCTTGTCCCCGAAGTGGTGCTGGTGTAGCGGGCAGGTGATTTTGGCGTGTCCGGCAGGTGGTTCAGGCGAGTTGAGCAGGTGGTTGCGACGTGCTCGGCAGGTGCTTCCGGCGTCTCTGGCACGTGTTTCTGGCACATCTGACTGGTGGTTCCGGCATGCCCAAAAGTTGATTCCGGTCTGTCCGGTAGGTGGTTCCGGCGTGCACGGCACGTGGTTCTGGTACGTGTCAGAGGTGGTTGCGTATGCCCAACAGGTGATTCCGGACTGTCCGCCACGTGCTTCTGGCACGTCTGAGAGGTGGTTCCAACATGCCCGGCAGGTCATTTCGGAGAGTCGTCCAAGTGGTTCTGGCGTAGCCCGCAGGTGATTTTGGCGTGTCCGGCAGGTGGTTCCGCCGTGCTCGGCAGGTGGTTCAGGCATGGCCGTCACGTGGTTCCAGTCTGTCCAGGACGTGTTTCCAGCTTCTCCGGCAGGTGGTTCTGGTACGTCTGAGAGGTGGTTCCGCCATGGCTGGCAGGTGATCCCGGACTGTCCCCCAGGTGGTTCTGGCATAGCCAGCAGTTGATATTGGCCTGTCCGGCAGGTGGTTCCAGCGAGTCGAACAGGTGGCTCCGGCGTTCTTGGCAGGTGGTTCCGGTCTGTCCGGTAGGTGTTTCCGGCGTGTCTGGCACGTGCTTCCGGCACGTCGGAGAGGTGGTTCCGGCATGCGCGGCAGGTGATTCCGTAGTGTCCGCCAGGTGGTTCTGGCATACCCGGCAGGTGATTTTGGCGTGTCCGGCAGGTGTTTCTGGCGAGTCGAGCAGGTGGCTCCGGCATGCTCGGCAGGTGCTTCCGGCGTCTCCGGCACGTGGTTCTGGTGTGTCTGAGAGCTGGTTCCGGCATGTCCGGCAGATGATTCCGGAGTGTCCGCCAAGTGGTTCTGGCATACCCAGCAGGTGATTTTGGCGTGTCAGGGAGGTGGTACCGGTGAGTCGAGCAGGTGGTTCCGGCGTGCTCGGCAGGTGGTTCAGGCGGTTCTGGCAGGTGGTATCCGTCTGTTCGGGGTGTGGTTCCAGCATCTCATGAACACGTTTCTGGCACGTCTGAGATTTGGTTCCAGCCGGCCCGACAGGTGTTTCCGCAGTGTCCGCCAAGCGGTTCTGGCGTAGTTGGCAGGTGATTTTGGCATGACTGGCAGGTGGTTCCAGCAAGCCTGGCAGGTGATTCCAAAGTGTTCACCAACTGGTTGTGGCGTAGCCGGCAGGTGATTTTTGCGTGATCGGCAGGTGATTCTGGCGAGTCGAGCAGGTGGTTCCGGCGTGCTCAGCTGGTGCTTCCGGGGTCATTGGCACGGGGTTCTGGCATGTCTGAGAGGTGGTTCCTGCATGCCCGGCAAGTGATTCCGGAGTGTTCGCCAAGGGGTTCTGGCATAGTCGGCAGGTGATTTTGGCATGTCCGGCAGGTGGTTCAGGCGAGTTGAGCAGGTGGTTCCAACGTGCTTGGCAGGTGCTTCCGGCGTCTCCGGCACGTGTTTCTGGCACATCTGACAGGTGGTTCCGGCATGCCCGAAAGGTGATTCCGGTCTGTCCGGTAGGTGGTTCCAGCCTGCACGGCATGTGGTTCTGGTACGTCTCAGAGGTGGTTGCGCATGCCCAACAGGTGATTCCGGACTGTCCGCCACATGGTTCTGGCACGTCTGAGAGGTGGTTCCGGCATGCCCGGCAGGTCATCCCAGAGAGTCCTCCAAGTGGTTCTGGCATAACACGCAGGTGATTTTGGCGTGTCTGGCAGGTTGTTCCGTTGTGCTTGGCAGGTGGTTCAGGCTTGGCCGGCAGGTGGTTCCAGACTGTCCAGGACGTGTTTCCAGCTTCTCCGGCAGGTGGTTCTGGTACGTCTGAGAGGTGGTTCCGCCATGGCTGGCAGGCGATTCCGGACCGTCCCCCAGGTGGTTCTGGCATAGACAGCAGTTGATATTGGCCTGTCCGGCAGGTGGTTCCAGCGAGTCGAACAGGTGGCTCCGGCGTGCTCGGCAGGTGGTTCCGGTATGTCCGGTAGGTGATTCCGGCGTGTCCGGCACGTGCTTCCGGCAACGTCTGAGAGCTGGTTCCGGCATGTCCGGCAGATGATTCCGGAGTGTCCGCCAAGTGGTTCTGGCATACCCGGCTGGTGATTTGGGCATGTCAGGTAGGTGGTTCCGGCGAGTCGAGCAGGTGGCTCCGGCGTGCTCGGCAGGTTGTTCAGACGGGTCTGGCAGGTGTTTTCCGTCTGTTCGGGGTGTGGTTCCAGCATCTCATGCACATGGTTCTGGCACGTCTGAGATGTGGTTCCGGCCGGCCCGACAGGTGTTTCCACAGTGTCCGCCAAGTGGTAATGGCGTAGTTGGCAGGTGCTTTTGGCATGACTGGCAGGTGGTTCCAGCAAGCCCGGCAGGTGATTCCGAAGTGTTCCCCAACTGGTTGTGGCGTAGCCGGCAGGTGATTTCTGCGTGTCCGGCAGGTGGTTCTGGCGAGTCGAGCAGGTGGTTCCGGCGTGCTCGGCAGGTGCTTCCGGGGTCATTGGCACGTGGTTCTGGCA
Source organism: Equus przewalskii (assembly GCF_037783145.1). NCBI lineage: Eukaryota > Metazoa > Chordata > Mammalia > Perissodactyla > Equidae > Equus > Equus przewalskii. The sequence continues at coordinate 7,897 of NW_027227714.1, read as the reverse complement.
TATCTGAGAGGTGGTTCCGGCATGCCCGGCAGGTGATTCCGGAGTGTTCGCTAAGTGTTTCCGGCGTAGCCGGCAGGTGATTTTGCATGTCCAGCGGTCGTTCCGGCGGGTCGAGCTGGTGGTTCCGGCGTGTCCGGCAGGTGGTTCCGCTCTGTCCGGCAGGTGGTTCTGTGGTGTCCGGCACGAGGTTCAGTCTGAGAGGCTGTGCAGGCATGCCCCTCACGTGATTCCGGCTTGTCCCCGAAGTGGTGCTGGTGTAGCGGGCAGGTGATTTTGGCGTGTCCGGCAGGTGGTTCAGGCGAGTTGAGCAGGTGGTTGCGACGTGCTCGGCAGGTGCTTCCGGCGTCTCCGGCACGTGTTTCTGGCACATCTGACTTAGTGGTTCCGGCATGCCCAAAAGTTGATTCCGGTCTGTCCGGTAGGTGGTTCCGGCGTGCACGGCACGTGGTTCTGGTACGTCTCAGAGGTGCTTGCGTATGCCCAACAGGTGATTCCGGACTGTCTGGCACGTGCTTCTGGCACGTCTGAGAGGTGGTTCCAACATGCCCGGCAGGTCATTTCGGAGAGTCGTCCAAGTGGTTCTGGCGTAGCCCGCAGGTGATTTTGGCTTGTCCGGCAGGTGGTTCCGCCGTGCTCGGCAGGTGGTTCAGGCATGGCCGTCACGTGGTTCCAGTCTGTCCAGGACGTGTTTCCAGCTTCTCCGGCAGGTGGTTCTGGTACGTCTGAGAGGTGGTTCCGCCATGGCTGGCAGGTGATCCCGGACTGTCCCCCAGGTGGTTCTGGCATAGCCAGCAGTTGATATTGGCCTGTCCGGCAGGTGGTTCCAGCGAGTCGAACAGGTGGCTCCGGCGTGCTCGGCAGGTGGTTACGGTCTGTCCGGTAGGTGATTCCGGCGTGTCCGGCACGTGCTTCCGGCAAGTCTGAGAGGTGGTTCCGGCATGCGCGACAGGTGATTTCGGAGTGTCCGCCAGGTGGTTCTGGCGTACCCGGCAGGTGATTTTGGCGTGTCCGGCAGGTGTTTCTGGCGAGTCGAGCAGGTGGCTCCGGCATGCTCGGCAGGTGCTTCTGGCGTCTCCGGCACGTGGTTCTGGTGTGTCTGAGAGCTGGTTCCGGCATGTCCGGCAGATGATTCCGGAGTGTCCGCCAAGTGGTTCTGGCATACCCGGCTGGTGATTTGGGCATGTCAGGTAGGTGGTTCCGGCGAGTCGAGCAGGTGGCTCCGGCGTGCTCGGCAGGTTGTTCAGACGGGTCTGGCAGGTGTTTTCCGTCTGTTCGGGGTGTGGTTCCAGCATCTCATGCACATGGTTCTGGCACGTCTGAGATGTGGTTCCGGCCGGCCCGACAGGTGTTTCCACAGTGTCCGCCAAGTGGTAATGGCGTAGTTGGCAGGTGCTTTTGGCATGACTGGCAGGTGGTTCCAGCAAGCCCGGCAGGTGATTCCGAAGTGTTCCCCAACTGGTTGTGGCGTAGCCGGCAGGTGATTTCTGCGTGTCCGGCAGGTGGTTCTGGCGAGTCGAGCAGGTGGTTCCGGCGTGCTCGGCAGGTGCTTCCGGGGTCATTGGCACGTGGTTCTGGCATATCTGAGAGGTGGTTCCGGCATGCCCGGCAGGTGATTCCGGAGTGTTCGCCAAGTGTTTCCGGCATAGCCGGCAGGTGATTTTGCATGTCCAGCGTTCGTTCCGGCGGGTCGAGCTGGTGGTTCCGGCGTGTCCGGCAGGTGGTTCCGCTCTGTCCGGCAGGTGGTTCTGTGGTGTCCGGCACGAGGTTCAGTCTGAGAGGCTGTGCCGGCATGCCCCTCACGTGATTCCGGCTTGTCCCCGAAGTGGTGCTGGTGTAGCGGGCAGGTGATTTTGGCGTGTCCGGCAGGTGGTTCAGGCGAGTTGAGCAGGTGGTTGCGACGTGCTCGGCAGGTGCTTCCGGCGTCTCCGGCACGTGTTTCTGGCACATCTGACTGGTGGTTCCGGCATGCCCAAAAGTTGATTCCGGTCTGTCCGGTAGGTGGTTCCGGCGTGCACGGCACGTGGTTCTGGTACGTGTCAGAGGTGGTTGCGTATGCCCAACAGGTGATTCCGGACTGTCCGCCACGTGCTTCTGGCACGTCTGAGAGGTGGTTCCAACATGCCCGGCAGGTCATTTCGGAGAGTCGTCCAAGTGGTTCTGGCGTAGCCCGCAGGTGATTTTGGCGTGTCCGGCAGGTGGTTCCGCCGTGCTCAGCAGGTGGTTCAGGCATGGCCGTCACGTGGTTCCAGTCTGTCCAGGACGTGTTTCCAGATTCTCCGGCAGGTGGTTCTGGTACGTCTGAGAGGTGGTTCCGCCATGGCTGGCAGGTGATCCCGGACTGTCCCCCAGGTGGTTCTGGCATAGCCAGCAGTTGATATTGGCCTGTCCGGCAGGTGGTTCCAGCGAGTCGAACAGGTGGCTCCGGCGTGCTCGGCAGGTGGTTCCGGTCTGTCCGGTAGGTGATTCCGGCGTGTCCGGCACGTGCTTCCGGCACGTATGAGAGGTGGTTCCGGCATGCGCGACAGGTGATTTCGGAGTGTCCGCCAGGTGGTTCTGGCGTACCTGGCAGGTGATTTTGGCGTGTCCGGCAGGTGTTTCTGGCGAGTCGAGCAGGTGGCTCCGGAATGCTCGGCAGGTGCTTCCGGCGTCTCCGGCACGTGGTTCTGGTGTGTCTGAGAGCTGGTTCCGGCATGTCCGGCAGATGATTCCGGAGTGTCCGCCAAGTGGTTCTGGCATACCCGGCTGGTGATTTGGGCATGTCAGGTAGGTGGTTCCGGCGAGTCGAGCAGGTGGCTCCGGCGTGCTCGGCAGGTTGTTCAGACGGGTCTGGCAGGTGTTTTCCGTCTGTTCGGGGTGTGGTTCCAGCATCTCATGCACGTGGTTCTGGCACGTCTGAGATGTGGTTCCGGCCGGCCCGACAGGTGTTTCCACAGTGTCCGCCAAGTGGTACTGGCATAGTTGGCAGGTGATTTTGGCATGACCGGCAGGTGGTTCCAGCAAGCCCGGCAGGTGATTCCGAAGTGTTCCCCAACTGGTTGTGGCGTAGCCGGCAGGTGATTTCTGCGTGTCCGGCAGGTGGTTCTGGCGAGTGGAGCAGGTTGTTCCGGCGTGCTCGGCAGGTGCTTCCGGGGTCATTCGCACGTGGTTCTGGCCTATCTGAGAGGTGGTTCCGGCATGCCCGGCAGGTGATTCTGGAGTGTTCGCCAAGTGTTTCCGGCGTAGCCGGCAGGTGATTTTGCATGTCCAGCGGTCGTTCCGGCGGGTCGAGCCGGTGGTTCCGGCGTGTCCGGCAGGTGGTTCCGCTCTGTCCGGCAGGTGGTTCTGTGGTGTCCGGCACGAGGTTCAGTCTGAGAGGCTGTGCAGGCATGCCCCTCACGTGATTCCGGCTTGTCCCCGAAGTGGTGCTGGTGTAGCGGGCAGGTGATTTTGGCGTGTCCGGCAGGTGGTTCAGGCGAGTTGAGCAGGTGGTTGCGACGTGCTCGGCAGGTGCTTCCGGCGTCTCTGGCACGTGTTTCTGGCACATCTGACTGGTGGTTCCGGCATGCCCAAAAGTTGATTCCGGTCTGTCCGGTAGGTGGTTCCGGCGTGCACGGCACGTGGTTCTGGTACGTGTCAGAGGTGGTTGCGTATGCCCAACAGGTGATTCCGGACTGTCCGCCACGTGCTTCTGGCACGTCTGAGAGGTGGTTCCAACATGCCCGGCAGGTCATTTCGGAGAGTCGTCCAAGTGGTTCTGGCGTAGCACGCAGGTGATTTTGGCGTGTCCGGCAGGTGGTTCCGCCGTGCTCGGCAGGTGGTTCAGGCATGGCCGTCACGTGGTTCCAGTCTGTCCAGGACGTGTTTCCAGCTTCTCCGGCAGGTGGTTCTGGTACGTCTGAGAGGTGGTTCCGCCATGGCTGGCAGGTGATCCCGGACTGTCCCCCAGGTGGTTCTGGCATAGCCAGCAGTTGATATTGGCCTGTCCGGCAGGTGGTTCCAGCGAGTCGAACAGGTGGCTCCGGCGTTCTTGGCAGGTGGTTCCGGTCTGTCCGGTAGGTGTTTCCGGCTTGTCTGGCACGTGCTTCCGGCACGTCGGAGAGGTGGTTCCGGCATGCGCGGCAGGTGATTCCGTAGTGTCCGCCAGGTGGTTCTGGCATACCCGGCATGTGATTTTGGCGTGTCCGGCAGGTGTTTCTGGCGAGTCGAGCAGGTGGCTCCGGCATGCTTGGTAGGTGCTTCCGGCGTCTCCGACACTTGGTTCTGGTGTGTCTGAGAGCTGGTTCCGGCATGTCCGGCAGATGATTCCGGAGTGTCCGCCAAGTGGTTCTGGCATACCCAGCAGGTGATTTTGGCGTGTCAGGGAGGTGGTACCGGTGAGTCGAGCAGGTGGTTCCGGCGTGCTCGGCAGGTGGTTCAGGCGGTTCTGGCAGGTGGTATCCTTCTGTTCGGGGTGTGGTTCCAGCATCTCATGAACACGTTTCTGGCACCTCTGAGATTTGGTTCCAGCCGGCCCGACAGGTGTTTCCGCAGTGTCCGCCAAGCGGTTCTGGCGTAGTTGGCAGGTGATTTTGGCATGACTGGCAGGTGGTTCCAGCAAGCCTGGCAGGTGATTCCAAAGTGTTCACCAACTGGTTGTGGCGTAGCCGGCAGGTGATTTTTGCGTGATCGGCAGGTGATTCTGGCGAGTCGAGCAGGTGGTTCCGGCGTGCTCAGCTGGTGCTTCCGGGGTCATTGGCACGGGGTTCTGGCATGTCTGAGAGGTGGTTCCTGCATGCCCCGCAAGTGATTCCGGAGTGTTCGCCAAGGGGTTCTGGCATAGTCGGCAGGTGATTTTGGCATGTCCGGCAGGTGGTTCAGGCGAGTTGAGCAGGTGGTTCCAACGTGCTTGGCAGGTGCTTCCGGCGTCTCCGGCACGTGTTTCTGGCACATCTGACAGGTGGTTCCGGCATGCCCGAAAGGTGATTCCGGTCTGTCCGGTAGGTGGTTCCAGCCTGCACGGCATGTGGTTCTGGTACGTCTCAGAGGTGGTTGCGCATGCCCAACATGTGATTCCAGACTGTCCGCCACATGGTTCTGGCACGTCTGAGAGGTGGTTCCGGCATGCCCGGCAGGTCATCCCAGAGAGTCCTCCAAGTGGTTCTGGCATAACACGCAGGTGATTTTGGCGTGTCTGGCAGGTTGTTCCGTTGTGCTTGGCAGGTGGTTCAGGCTTGGCCGGCAGGTGGTTCCAGACTGTCCAGGACGTGTTTCCAGCTTCTCCGGCAGGTGGTTCTGGTACGTCTGAGAGGTGGTTCCGCCATGGCTGGCAGGCGATTCCGGACCGTCCCCCAGGTGGTTCTGGCATAGACAGCAGTTGATATTGGCCTGTCCGGCAGGTGGTTCCAGCGAGTCGAACAGGTGGCTCCGGCGTGCTCGGCAGGTGGTTCCGGTATGTCCGGTAGGTGATTCCGGCGTGTCCGGCACGTGCTTCCGGAACGTCTGAGAGGTGGTTCCGGCATGCGCGACAGGTGATTTCGGAGTGTCCGCCAGGTGGTTCTGGCGTACCCGGCAGGTGATTTTGGCGTGTCCGGCAGGTGTTTCTGGCGAGTCGAGCAGGTGGCTCCGGCATGCTCGGCAGCTGCTTCCGGCGTCTCCGGCACGTGGTTCTGGTGTGTCTGAGAGCTGGTTCCGGCATGTCCGGCAGATGATTCCGGAGTGTCCGCCAAGTGGTTCTGGCATACCCGGCTGGTGATTTGGGCATGTCAGGTAGGTGGTTCCGGCGAGTCGAGCAGGTGGCTCCGGCGTGCTCGGCAGGTTGTTCAGACGGGTCTGGCAGGTGTTTTCCGTCTGTTCGGGGTGTGGTTCCAGCATCTCATGCACATGGTTCTGGCACGTCTGAGATGTGGTTCCGGCCGGCCCGACAGGTGTTTCCACAGTGTCCGCCAAGTGGTAATGGCATAGTTGGCAGGTGCTTTTGGCATGACTGGCAGGTGGTTCCAGCAAGCCCGGCAGGTGATTCCGAAGTGTTCCCCAACTGGTTGTGGCGTAGCCGGCAGCTGATTTTTGCGTGTCCGGCAGGTGGTTCTGGTGAGTCGAGCAGGTGGTTCCGGCGTGCTCGGCAGGTGCTTCCGGGGTCATTGGCACGTGGTTCTGGCATATCTGAGAGGTGGTTCCGGCATGCCCGGCAGGTGATTCTGGAGTGTTCGCCAAGTGTTTCCGGCGTAGCCGGCAGGTGATTTTGCATGTCCAGCGGTCGTTCCGGCGGGTCGAGCCGGTGGTTCCGGCGTGTCCGGCAGGTGGTTCCGGTCTGTCCGGCAGGTGGTTCTGTGGTGTCCGGCACGAGGTTCAGTCTGAGAGGCTGTGCCGGCATGCCCCTCACGTGATTCCGGCTTGTCCCCGAAGTGGTGCTGGTGTAGCGGGCAGGTGATTTTGGCGTGTCCGGCAGGTGGTTCAGGCGAGTTGAGCAGGTGGTTGCGACGTGCTCGGCAGGTGCTTCCGGCGTCTCCGGCACGTGTTTCTGGCACATCTGACTGGTGGTTCCGGCATGCCCAAAAGTTGATTCCGGTCTGTCCGGTAGGTGGTTCCGGCGTGCACGGCACGTGGTTCTGGTACGTCTCAGAGGTGGTTGCGTATGCCCAACAGGTGATTCCGGACTGTCCGGCACGTGCTTCTGGCACGTCTGAGAGGTGGTTCCGGCATGCCCGGCAGGTCATCCCAGAGAGTCCTCCAAGTGGTTCTGGCATAACACGCAGGTGATTTTGGCGTGTCTGGCAGGTTGTGCCGTTGTGCTTGGCTGGTGGTTCAGGCTTGGCCGGTACGTGGTTCCAGACTGTCCAGGACGTGTTTCCAGCTTCTCCGGCAGGTGGTTCTGGTACGTCTGAGAGGTGGTTCCGCCATGGCAGGCAGGTGATTCCGGACCGTCCCCCAGGTGGTTCTGGCATAGACAGCAGTTGATATTGGCCTGTCCGGCAGGTGGTTCCAGCGAGTCGAACAGGTGGCTCCGGCGTGCTCGGCAGTTGGTTCCGGTCTGTCCGGTAGGTGATTCCGGCGTGTCGGCACGTGCTTCCGGCACGTCTGACAGGTGGTTCCGGCATGCGCGACAGGTGATTTCGGAGTGTCCGCCAGGTGGTTCTGGCGTACCCGTAGGGGATTTTGGCGTGTCCGGCAGGTGTTTCTGGCGAGTCGAGCAGTTGGCTCCGGCATGCTCGGCAGGTTGTTCAGACGGGTCTGGCAGGTGTTTTCCGTCTGTTCGGGGTGTGGTTCCAGCTTCTCATGCACATGGTTCTGGCCCGTCTGAGATGTGGTTCCGGCCGGCCCGACAGGTGTTTCCACAGTGTCCGCCAAGTGGTACTGGCGTAGTTGGCAGGTGATTTTGGCATGACCGGCAGGTGGTTCCAGCAAGCCCGGCAGGTGATTCCGAAGTGTCCCCCAACTGGTTGTGGCGTAGCCGGCAGGTGATTTTTGCGTGTCCGGCAGGTGGTTCTGGCGAGTCGAGCAGGTGGTTCCGGCGTGCTCGGCAGGTGCTTCCGGGGTCATTGGCACGTGGTTCTGGCATATCTGAGAGGTGGTTCCGGCATGCCCGGCAGGTGATTCCGGAGTGTTCGCCAAGAGTTTCCGGCGTAGCCGGCAGGTGATTTTGCATGTCCAGCGGTCGTTCCGGCGGGTTGAGCCGGTGGTTCCGGCGTGTCCGGCAGGTGGTTCCGGTCTGTCCGGCAGGTGGTTCTGTGGTGTCCGGCACGAGGTTCAGTCTGAGAGGCTGTGCCGGCATGCCCCCACGTGATTCCGGCTTCTCCCCGAAGTGCTGCTGGTGTAGCGGGCAGGTGATTTTGGCGTGTCCGGCAGGTGGTTCAGGCGAGTTGAGCAGGTGGTTGCGACGTGCTCGGCAGGTGCTTCCGGCGTCTCCGGCACGTGTTTCTGGCACATCTGACTGGTGGTTCCG
>NW_027227713.1:0-141960 GCF_037783145.1 Equus przewalskii | reverse complement strand
ACTCTTGATTCTTGGCTGATTACAGTCGCATGATGGTGAAATTGTTGACTTCCCTTCAGGGTTCCTCATTCCAGGCTGTAAGCCAAGCCCTGGTCTTATTCATGTCTTTATCCCTCTGCCTTGTACAAAGCATAAATTTATGCACGGAACACTGGAAAGATGGATGGATGGATGGTTGAATGGATGGATGAATGGATGGATGGTTGGATGGATGGATGGATGGATGGATGGATGGACAGATGGATGGATGGATGGATGGAGGGATGGAGGGATGGATGGTTGGATGGACAGATGGATGGATGGTTGAATGGATGGATGGATGGATGGATGGATGGATGGACAGATGGATGGATGGTTGAATGGATGGACGGATGGATGGATGGTTGGATGGATGGCTGGCTGGCTGGATGGTTGAATGGATGGTTGATGGATGGGTGAACACATTGTTGCATAAACAAGAGGGTGAAACCATTTTGCAGGCACTGAATCTTCCTCTGTAATTTCTTTGAAATTGCTCTATGAGTTCTAGAAAACATGAGAGCCTTCCTACAAAGGCACAGTGGAATCATTGGAAAACTACAGAGAAGCTACCAACATTTCTGCCAGTGATTTGTTGCTGTTGTCTGTAAATTTCCCAAACAACGCATTTCACCTTGGCAGTGTAGAAATAGCCAGAGGTGACCAATAAATCTTTTTAAATTAGTGCCATTGAAACCAAGAAAAGACAGATCCCTGAAAGGCACTGTTAAACAGTGGCATAGTAGAACAATTTTTTTTGTGTCTGTGTGAGGAAGATTGGCCTGAGCTAACATCTATGCCAGTCTTCCCCTATTTTGTATGTGGGACCTGCCACGGTGTGGCGTGACGAGCAGTGCTAGGTCTGCACCCAGGATCTGAACCTGTGAACCCTGGGCCACTGGAGCGCAGCATGTGAACTTAACCAATATGCCACCGGGCCGGCCCCAGACAATTCTTTTCAACTCAGTTTTGTAGGATTGCACTAGATTATTGGAAAAAAGATGAAAATATGTAAGCATGCGTACGTGGAATGTCCATGGGCTGCCGTCTGAGAGATGAGACTCTAAGATACTTCTCTTGCTTCTATCAATCACCTTCCCACGGTGGCCTTGGGAAAGGGAGCAACTGCAACGCATTACATTGCCCCGAGCTGAGGCATGTGCCTACTGCAGCAACTCCCTTTTGCCACTGGATGATTTGGAAACATAATCCTTACTTTGTAAACAGAAACTTGTTTCAACAGTTTAGTTAACTACACCCCAAATTGTGGTTGGTGATAACCGTTAAGCTCAGGGAAGACAACGATTAATTTGGGCAGTTGTGTTTGTTTTCAAATTATTATATATGTATATTTACTAACATGCCCCAAATTGCCGAACTCCGATCCGCCCTTAGTCAGAGCCTGTCTCCCAGAACTTTGCTATCTACCTCCCACAAAAGTTACCCGACCAAGGTTCTACACGTTCAAGATGCTCTCCTCTCTGCTCTTAAGATAACCTGAGGTTATAGATGAATGAATTGCACCCACCTGGTGAAAACTGTATTTTAATGAGCGATCTCTAGAGTGGTGCCTAAATCTCCATGTTTCGCCCAGTTTAGGAACCTGTGACACCACTCAGAGCCCCACAGAACACATGCTCCAAGGGGACGCCAAGCATCCTTTACTCCTGGCTACATAGGCAGCTGCTTAGTACGCCTCTTTCTGATACTGAGTAATGGGCTCACTCTGCTCGCCACACTCTGAGCCAGTCAATCACGAGTTAGGGATCGAGAAAGGAAGTTTTAATTCGATTTAGCTGCCATAATCGGTAAGATGACAGACTAATATCTCCAAAAAACCCATCTTCCAAGATTAGAGAATCTTGAGGCAGTTACGTTGGGAAGTGGACAGTGAGGAGGGGTGCAGGGATGTTGGTGTCCAGGAGTGATGGGCTCCAGGCTCCACGTTGTTCCATTCTTCTGTCAGCTCTGATGGGTCCCTTGTACACGTGTCTCCTGCCTGTGGTTAGCCTGTTCCTGCAGAGAAACTCATAGAAGAGAGTTTTGATTTATCAACCTATTGTGGAGTACATACGTAAGCAGACGCCATAAATCAAGAGGGCATGCGAATTTTTTAGAGCACATGCAGAGCAGCAGAGGAGGGGCTGGGGCCATTTAGCATAACAAGATGGTCTCACTTATGCTCACTTACACTTCCAAAGAAAAGTTGATAAGGTATATATTTTAGTGGCCAATATTTTTTCTCAGTGAAAATAGCTTTATTGCTTTTTTGTGATTTTATAAATAGTATGCATTTTTGTGGTGACATAAAGAATATGCTTATCATTATTGTAAAAACTTTTAATGATATATGAATATCCTTTTCTACACTCCTCTATGCACGTGTACATGTTTATATGAGTTTACGCACTTGGGATCATTTTGTACATGCTGTATTTAGTTGCAGACACATTTTTAAAAGTTTCCCCGTTTTGTTTCGCTTTGTTTTGGATGGGGAAGAGAATGCTGCCTCCCCCCACCAGCAGACAACTACCCCCAGGGAACCAATGTTAATAGTCTGGTGTACATCCCGCCATTTCTTTCTCCACGTTCATATAATCCTAAGTGAACATTCACACCCATATGTGAAGTTTGGGTGTACAACACCTGAATGTCTTTGTGTGAGAACGTTCCTCTCATCCACTACTTAGTGTCGTTCTTCCTCACCTAGTGAATAAGCAAGTTGAAACTAACTCAGTACTAAGCTGAGTGGGAAAGTGGTGGTTTCCAGGGAACTGTACTGAAGTGGGGTGGGGCTGCCAGAGTTAATCCTGTCTGCCTGCCTTGGAATCCACTTAACACGCTCCCTCTCAAGTCACCTCACTCATCTGCTCTGAGTCAAGAAGGATAAAACCCAGAGCCTGCTCAACTCAGCACAGCCTGAACAGGGGCCCGCTGTGGTTCTGGTGACGTGACCCAGGCAGTGGCTGCACACGGGGGCTTTGCTGTTGGAAGGTCTGAGTTGCACCCTGGTTCTGCATGTTCAATGGCTGTGTGACCCTCACAAGTCTCTGGTTCCCATCTCAGTTTCCTCATCTGCAAAACGGGGGTTCTATAATAAATCTCACAGAACTGTTGTGAGGATTAAACGAGATAATACGTGTGAAAGCATTTTTAAGTTAGGAAGCGTGTTAGACAGTGCAGGAGATATAAAGGAAATGGAAGGCAGTCCTTAGTTAAGGGACTAAACCTTATCCCAATTGGTGAGATGAACACAGAGGGGATTGTTTCAGTCCTGGGGCAGTTGGGTGCTGAAGAGCATGGCCATATAGCTTCCAGTCGAGGGCAGTGACTCCTCCAGATAAGAGATGTGCCCACACACAGACTGTGCCAGCTTCATCTCATGGGTGGAGTAACAGGTTCCGATCTGCTGATCTATGAAAAGCCCCAAGGGGAAGGCCCCTGGCCTGGGTCACACCCCCCAGTTACGGCTGGACCCACAGCAGCAGGCAGGCTGCCACCTGTCAGAGGTGAAGCGCCTTCTGGGGCTGCAGCGCTCAGGGAAGCCCCTCCCGGCCCCCAGGCTCAGGCGGATTCCTGGAAGCAAACAATGATCCTATGAGAGAACAGCCGAGCAGAAAGGCAGAGAGTGGTGCTGGTGGGGAGATGGCTCCGTGCGTGCGCATCTCTCTAGTGAGGAAATAACTGCACGCAGTTTCCCACACACCCCCTCGGACCTTCCGCTCTCACTGCTAGGAACGTTGTAACAGCTTTATTGAGACAAAATTCACATACCACAGTACTCACCCGGTTAAAGTGTATAATTCGATGGTGTACAGTGTTCATAGAATTGTGCAACCATCACCACAATCTAATTCTAGAACATTTTCATCACCCCTAAAAAACACGCTGAATCCACCATCACTGCTAGGCATTTAGCCAATGGAAACAGTCACAAAAGCTTTTTTGCCAAGATCTATACGCAAAGACGTTCCTGTGGGAAGAAATTCATACAAGAGTGCCAAAAGAAAAAACCCTGCACAATTATATTATTATGATTATTTTTAATAATTATATAGAATTATTATACTATATAATTATTTGGGACTTCTCAAATAAATTAGAGGCATCTATATGATGCACTACCAGACCGATATTAAAATGAATGAGGTGGGACTATATATGCTGATATGGGAAAATATCCAAGAATGGCGTTTACAACATTATACCTTTTGTAAAAATTGTTTCAGGGGTATTAACACCAAAATGACACAGGTGAGAGAGCTTGATTCAGCTTTGCCGTTGGCCAAGATTAGACTGTAAAATATTTCCAGACACTGTATTATGTTACCTTGGAGCTCTGTGATGCAACGACCAGAACTGCCCACAAGTGTCCCTAGGAGCTGATTCTGGATGACCTGGAGATGCGCCAGCTGGGACTTGGGAAGGTGGTTCACCTCCCTTCTCTGGTGGGAGAGCTTTCACCAAAATTCAGCTTCCCCAGGGACCAGTGGCTCCCTTCCCTCTTGCAGAGGGTCTATAGCTTCTCATGGGCTCCTAAGCCTGGGTGCTGGGCTGCCAGCATTCCCAGACAACTCCTGTACGTAATGAGCACCCCAAATCCAGAAAACCTGTTCACTGCCCCATCAACAAGTCCACTTCTGATGCTCACCCTCTCAAAAAGGGGACCCACGGGGGATCAGGGTCCCTCCTCTAGCCTGTGGACCCATGTGCATGTCCAGCAGGCCTCTCTGTGTGCTGTCTCTCTGCGAGATTCCCCTGTCCTCAATAAAGCCTATTTTAAACCCTTGCCATGTGGCATTGCAGGATTTTTCTCGACTCCTGGCATTTCACAGGTTTAGGGTATAGAGAAGCACTTCTCATTTTAAAGCTTTAAAACTCTTTAAAAAACTTGGTTTGCGTGTCTACCCAAACCATAGATTATGAATCTTCTAATCACTTTTTTTTGAGGGGGGCTTTGGTGAGGAAGATTGGCCCTGAGCTAACATCTGTGCCAATCTTCCTCTATTTTGTATGTGGGGCACCGCCACAGAATGGCTTGATGAGCGGTGTGTAGGTCCGCACCTGGGATCAGAACCCACGAACCATGGGCCACCGAAGCACAGTACACGAACTTAACCACTTGGCCACCAGGCCAGCCCCTCCTTATCACTTTTTAAAAGGGAAAAAGACTTTTCTAGTAGATTTAAATTACTGTCCCACTTTCAGCCTGGACCTGCACATTCTGTCTGCTCGCTTTCTTGTGCAGGTGGCCAGCCACAAATTAAAGATACCAGTGTCTTACTTACACCTCGGCGAGATGAATGCCATGACAGTGCCCCAAACAGTCACCGCCTTGGCCTCCACTAGTACACATGTCAATGGAAACGCTGTGCAGGTGATGATTTTACTGACTCTCAACCTTCTCTTAAACCTCAAACCCCGTTGCTAGAGGAGCCCTCTGCGCTACTCTGGAAAATTTCTCTGGATGCTTTCCCCACGAGCACTGGACAGCAGAGGGTGGAAGCCTGTCTCATGGTGTCTCCCTCACCACCCGAGACAGCACTGGAACTCTGAGCAGCAGCATAAATTCTATTTTTCCTTAATACATTTTAAAAACAGCACCCCAAGACCTTAACTCCACAAAGGCAAGACACATTGGCTTTTGTCCTGAAGCATTATTGGAAGTACAGGGTGTAATATGGCCCAATCATTCCCGGCCCGGCCGTGGGAACCCCCAGGAGGAGGGGCTCCAGGAGAACTCTCCTGTGGAGGGAACTGGATCTGGAGCTCTGCACTCCAGAGCAAGGAGCTTATCTCGGAAGGCTTGGAAGGTAAATTGGGACGCTCCCATGCCCTTGCCGTGCACTACCTACACCCAGCAAGAACAGAGTCATAACAGGCCCTGACACAAGATACCTCCTTACTGGAGAACAGAGTCAGCCCAGAAACAGCCCTCTCGGCAGGGCAGAGAGCAGAAGCCTTGTTGAGCGGAAGGCTCTGGTAGCTGGAAAAGGGCAGGAGCGATGTCCTATTTGGAGAGGGGAGGGGAGGCGAGGCCCCTGATTGGTGAGCTGAACTTGACACCAATGCCAGGAGTAATTTGCTCAACACGGTGACGGTGACGCTGTCGCCACTCGGGTACAAGCATGTCTTCAGTGCAGCTTTAGCGGGTGAGACTAGGGCAAAACAACAGAGAAGACAGCAAGCACCCTGCTACCTAATCTCACTCGATGTTTAAAACAACCCTGCAAGGTAGACGTCAGTTAGGGTAAGCATGTCACCCAAACCAAGATACTTTGGAGAGCAAAGGGAACCACTGATATGGACACAAAGACAGCAAGTGTAAATGGGGGTGGTCCTGGGCAAAGCGGGGCTGTGGTGGCTGCTGTCCCCAGGTCACAGATGAGATCCCTGAGGCAGGGAGAGTGCAGGTCACTCGCGTGTGGAGAAGAAGCAGACTAGTCACCCCAGGGGCGCCTGACTCGGAGCCCACCTCTCCGCACACGTGGAGCAGCTCCTGCTTGCTGCTCTGGACAGTGGTTCTCAGAGTCCTGCTAAGTTCAGCAAATCTTCACTGGAACCTTAACACATAACGCAAATAAAAGCAGAGGGGTTTGGGTTGAACTGGGCAATGGACTCACGTTCCATCCGGCTTCCCTCTAGCCTCCTCCCTCACCCCCGGGGCGGCCTTGGAGCCCCAACTCAGCACCACGTCTGCAGGGCACTGAGAGGACAAACCACAGGGAAGACATCTGTGGGTGGCAAGGATGGTGGTTGGTGCAAGATGGGAAACTTGCCTTTGGAAGTCCTGACCATTTAATTCTGTCACTCTTCTGTCCTTTGCTACCTGTGGAATGCCTGCCAGGCCCTCATGAAACACCATGAATCCATCTTCAGTCTGGGTCCTAATGGCACCTGGAAGGAGTGAATGAGTCCCAGGTGTGGCTAAAGCCAGCAGAGCTCCCCCCGGGCCACTTGTGGACGCGCCCGTGTCATCCCACGCAGCTTCCTCCTCCTCCCCTGCCATCTCTGCCCAGTCTTTGGGGGCAGACAGATCACCTGGGCATCTTGTGAGAAGGCAGATTCTGATTCGATAGGTCTTGGGTGAGGCCTCAGAGGCTGTGTTTCTATCAAGTGCCCAGTCCTGCCTGTGCTGCTGGGCTGTAAGGAGGAAGAGCAGAGGCCCAGATGTGGATCAGCAAGACCCCTGGCAGCCAGGCTTGTTGAACAGGAATCTCTGGTTCATCTGGATATTTGTTCCCGCCTGGAGAAGCAGTTCTGAGGTGTTAAAGCCTGTTCCTATGTAAATGAAGCTGTGTGTCTGGTTATTTGCTAAGGAACCTAGACCTTGCATCGTCTAGTTCCCTCTTAGGAACTTACAGGAAAAGCAATACATTTATAGGGAGTTCTTGCCCGAGAAGCTGCTAAGTAGCACCGTATTTTGAGAAACATCTTCCACTAAGGTGACAAACCTGTGCTGCTTCCCACACGCACATTTGCAACTGGCGTGAGGAGAGCTGGAGAGGGATTCCCCGGCCATGGCTCTCCCTATCCTTCAAGGAAGAAAGTTTCATGTTAGAACATGACCCAGATGAAAAGTCGAGGGAGCAGAGGTTCCCCAAAGCCACATGAGTGCCTAATTAGTGCTGTTTGAAAGTGACTCTGAAGTTTCGTGGCGAGCCCTCAGGGAGCAATGATGGATGGCAGGAGCCAGCAGCAACGTAAGAGACCCACCAAAACTGCCTCTTTTACCAACAAAGTCATCACTTTGTTCCTTGGAACTTAAATATACATGCGTGTTCCGACCACAGCCCAGAGCTGTAGCTCCACTCTCGGCCCCGCTATGGGGACAGAAGGACGCAGACCTTCTGTCAGATTGTGCTTGGGGACCCGCATTTAAACTCCCACCGCACATCTTCACCCTCAGCACCTTCCCACTTGCTCCTCAGACAGAACCCACCGAAACCGTGACTTTGTCTCCTCCGGGAAGTCAGACCAGCCAATCACAGTCCTGAGCACGAATCAGAACCCACTTGGACAGTACGCGTGTTGTTCACTCCGCAGAATAATTTCCCCGAAATAAGGAAAAGTAGGACAACCAGAAAATGGTTATTTTCCCATGTTCTGCTTCTTTTATCCAGTTGTATATTTGTCCTTTGAAAATATTCCTCTTTCGCAGGTTAACAAAGCTTTTCCTCAAAGCGTTAGTCTCTCCACCCCTGGATGCTTTGGGTGAGGGATAGCTAGCGCTGTCCTAAAGCTATTCCCATTTAGAATAGCAAAGAAGCTTTGAAAAGTTATGCTTAGCTGTTTACATTTTTAATCTTGTTGTTTATTATTTATTTTATTTCATTTTCACGGAAAGGTTTTCATCGGGAGAGAAACGCTGTATCATGATGGGAATGGGGACAATGTTGAGATGAGTCTCACCGTCTCCTATATATGATGCCTCATTACACATACACCAGCCACAGGTTTACGGCGTGTTGTTGACGGTCCTGTGCACAAAGTGGGCAGCTCAGGATAGAGGAGGTCTGCAAAGCTCTCAGCGCCATCCAGCGTGGAGCTAGCCCTTCTGCCTTTCAGTCCCACTATTCACCAGGCTGCAACATTTGGTACTTCCTAATATTTCTTGCCCTCCAGAAATCTTGCCTCCAGTAACCCTCTTCTCTTGTCAAATGAGAGTTAGGTTGTAGAAGTGTGAGTCTGGCCAGAGAAAACCAAAGCAGCCCCATACCAATAGCACAGGGAGTTGAACAAGGTACCACATCAGACAAGAGAGTTTGTCCGAGCAGGCACCAGGAAGATCCCTGGAGCCAGGAAGAAAGGCATCCGTATATGCGTCCAACAACCGAGCAGAAGTAAGCTGAGTCCTGAACAGGATCGACGAAGGCATCTCCTTCTGTTCTCCTTTGGTTACCGCCTATCATTTATTCAAGTCTCATGTGAACATTCTAACTTTGCTCAGTTGGGCCGTGGGGAACCAACCAAGAGTCCTCTGTCCAGTGTAAGAAAAGAAAGCGGGAAGCAGTTCCTCCTTGGCCAATGTAGCGACGGCAGGACCAGCCACAGACCCCAAAGGGAAGGAGGGTCTCAGGAGAAAGCCGAGGCCAAGGGCCCATCCAGTGCCAGCCCTGGAGTTCTGAGATTTGTTTTGTTTTTGCTTTTTTTTTTTTACTACGGAAGGTGAAATTTCCTCACAGCAATAGGTAAACCTGGGCAGGTATCCTGGGGCACAGGTGCTGAACGCCACAACAAACAGCAGCCAACAGAAGGAGGCCAGGCCAGCAACAACAGAGACAAAGGACCCAGAGCCTGAAAGGTCAGGGTGGATGCTGAGAGATGCACCGTGGAGGAGAGACAGACTCAGACACGACAGAGGCTCTGTGGCTGGACCTGGGACCCACCAAGGTGAGACTCAGGCTCAAGGGTTAGGGTAAGAGCCTTGTGACTAGAACTGTCAAGACCCGGGGAGGTAATGACCTGCCTCACTTTAGAGTGCAGCTGCAGAAACGTGGACAGAGAGCTGACAAGAGCCTCAAACCAGCTCTGTGAAGAAAATCATAAGGGTTCACAACTATATAGCATGCTGCAATTTCCAACACCTTCTCAGCTACATACTGAATTTGATGAGTTATAGGAGCTAGAAGGTCGGTGCAGAACCAGCCTTGAAACTGACTCAGCCTGAAGCAAATAACGTGTCTTCTTCTATTCCCCCGCTGGGAAACAGGATGGTTCCAAAGCTGGGGTGAGGTGAGAGATGGTTGAGGGTAGAAGAGTCCCAGCTAGAGAAGTCAGGAGGATTCAGGAGCAGAGAGTAAGACTGCTCATCACGAGCTTTTGTAATTCAATTCATCCTCTTTTTTCCTCACATTGACTTTCTCCATTTTACTGAAGGAAATGCCAAACTCAAGGAAACCAAGGCTCCAATCGCAATTACTTCCACCCAAAAGGAAGTTCCTGAGACAGCATTCAAATCTAGATCTTGACAGCCTTCCTTCACTGACTCAAAATACCTGTTTCCGTGCTTTATTCACTCATTTCATGTTTATTGAGTGCTTGCGTGTTCCACTCTTGTTCTAGGAGCTGGAGAAACAGCAGTGAGCAAACAGACGAAAATCCCAGCCCAGTCTTCCATTCTCCCACTCTTTGCTTCCCTCAATTCTCAGATATTTTGGATTGCCACCTCTTTTTCCTTCCTTACCTCCTGCCTCATTGCGGTTTCCCTCTCGCTTCCAAGGTTGACTCTGTCGCTGTCTTCCCCGTCCCCTCCTGCTTCCTCTGAGAGCCTGTTCCATCAGTTATCTCCTTTCTCCGTATCCTTCCTCTGGTTCACTTCCTCTTCGGCTTAACTTCTTACAAATATGTTCAACTTGCCCTGATCTATTAAAAAACAACCACCACAAACAAAAACCTTCTCTCATGCCAGCCCCCTCCCTTGTGCTGAGCTGTGGCTTCATCCCTCCCCTTCCTTTCCCACCAACCTTTGTAAGATGAGTTTGATTTGGCTGCCTCTCAGTCCGCTTCAAAATGGCTGTCTCCTGGTGCCACTGTACTGCAACTGCTCTTGTCAGAGTAACAAAACATTTTCTGCTAAACCGTTCCTTATATGTGCTCGACAGTTAAACCTACTTTAAACTGCACAGTAGGATTGCTAAATCGTGGGGCTCCAGGATCACAAATGGACTTATTTCTGATTGGTTGGGGTAGGGACCGCCTGAAGGACCGTCTTGAGAGCATTTTGGAGCCAGATCCGAAAGAGCCAGCTAGAAAGGGGGCTGAGATCGACTCCTGGTGTCTGCCGTGGAGTCAGTGTCCAGGGGTGGCGGGGTCAGCCCTGGCTCAGATGCTATTTGTTTATTATTTTATCTTCCCTAAACCCTGCAAGAAGAGGAAACTCATCTCTCTTTATAAATGAGCAAACTGAGACTCAAACAGGGTAGGTGGGTGCCCAAGGTCATGTAATCGGCAAGAATCAAGGGCCAGACGTAAGCCTATCTGATCAAGTGTCCTTGCTTTTCCATCTCACCACCCTCCTGACTACCTTGAAAACAGAGGTGGTGTGGTCAAGGGAGGCAGCAGAACTCAATAATCGGCACATTGCTTCTAGTTAACTTTTCTTGTGTGTGCTCAGTCTCAAAGTGCATGCCCCCATTATACTGCGTAACTCTTCTTTCAGTAGTCTGTGGGAGTGAATAATCTTTTAGCAAAATATGAAATAATAATAATAACCAACATTTGTCGAATCCTTTCAATGTGCTAGGCATCATTCTAAGTACTTTCCAGCATAAAGTAATTTAATCTCGGCAACCTATGAGGAGGCACTGTGATTTTCCCATTATAGAAGCAAGAAAACTGAGTCTCAGAGCCATTAAGTTCATTTGCCTGAGGTCACACATCTGATAAGAGGTGAGGCCAGGACTCCGGGTGAGGAAGTGGACTCTTCTGCAGAGTCCATCACTTTCATTTCACTGTGCTGCCCCTTTCCAGGAACCAAGAACTCATCTGTATAGTAAACAAGCATAAACTCTCTCATAGTTAGCACAGGTTTCAAGCTAGTTTAATTCTCTAAGTCTCACCCACGTATCAAATCCAGTAACTAAAATACTTTGTACCTGTTACTGTGTTACTATAATTCCTGAGAGATATACCTTCTCGGAACTGTAACTGCAGTCTTCTCCTACTGTTTGCTGAGGGTGGCATAAGACGGTGAGGACAGGTCGAAAGGCCACAGAGGGGGTTGAAGAGGCTCCACTCACCAAATCTGGTAGTGAATTTTTGCTCTTTGTTTCAAAGACCCGTTTTCCTACAGTGTAATGTCTATTGCTCCTCTTTAGACACAACTTTATCTTGCCATATTTCTCTAAACTTAAAAAAATTTAAGACTTCTAGGAGGAGTCTCAAGATGCCATCAGTGGGAGATGGCTTACTGACCTTTGCTTTTCATAGACCTCTAAGGAACTCACGACATTCTTGTATTTCTTTTTTTTTGTTTGAGGAAGATTAGCCCTGAGCTAAGTGCTGCCAGTCCCCGTCTTCTTTCTGAGTTAGACTGGCCCTGAGCTAACATCCATGCCCATCTTCCTCTACTGTATATGTGGGACGCCTAGCACAGCATGGCTTGCCACGAGGTGCCATGTCCGCACCCGGGATCTGAACCGGCAAACCCAGGGCCACTGAAGCGGAACATGTGCACTTAATCGCTGCGCCACCGGGCCGGCCCCTGTGTATTTCTTGAATTCGTTCTACTTTACTCTTGGCGTGCAACCCATTTGGTTTTCTCTCCGAAAGTCAACTTAGACGTCAAGCCAAAGTATCAGTAGAAAGCCCTGCCTGTTTTTTCACTCTTTTTAGTAGCATAACAGAGGTCATAACAACCGTAGAGGGAGCAGACTACCCAGAACCTGCAGGACCATCCCATTCCTCTCCCCATAGGCAGGTCTAGAGAGGAAGCCAAATCAGAACCGGAAGTTTCCCTAATAAGCACAGAATCAGAAGGGAGGTAGATGGACTGGCTCTTTGATGCATCCAGAGAAAGCCAGACTCCCCCATCCTCTGACAGGCAGCCGAGCCGGGAAACACCGGACCCCGCAGGCGCTCCCTGCCCACTGCCGGTATTCGCCTCTGGTTTTGCTTTTCTCCAAGCCTGCAAAGCTCCCCAAACTCCTCTTCTGATTAATGTGTTAATGTAGGCACTTCTTGACAGGTATTCCGAAAAATGCTGTGCCACTTTCAAAATGTATATACCAAAAGATTTTTATCTACAAGAAAAATGGTAAAGAGGAGTTGTCATACTCAGAAAACATTTCAATCTGCACTATCCATATACCATACCAACATTTACATGTAATTTACATAAGCGATAACTATAAACTAATCCTATGAAATACAACAAATGTGAAAATTTGTTACCACGGGATGAGCAGAGAGAACTGAAATGACTTTAAGGTGAATATGTTTAAAATCCTCAGAGAAATACCCTTATTTTTTAAAATGGAAGACCTGAAAAAAATTGGTGACTATGAGTCAAGAATACGTACGTAGGAAAAGAACCTGTAAAATATCCTGATAATGAAAAATGTGGCCATGGAACTTAGAGACCTTGAGACTAGACAGAACTTTCATAACGAAAACATGCGGCAGGCGTTGTCGTTAGCCCACTAGACAGAACTTTCATAACGAAAACATGTGGCAGGCGTTGTCTGTTAGCCCTAGGATTGATGAAGAAACACCATTCACCGAGAATTTACTCTGCGCAAGACATCTCACTAACACTTTTTTAATTAAGTAATTGACATATGAGATTGTGTAAGTTTAAGGTGTACAAGGAGCTGGTTTGATACGTTTATATGTTGCAATGTGATCGCCCCCATAGAGGTAGCTAACATCTCTATCTCCTCATATCATTATCATTTCTTTTTTTGTAGTGAGAACAATTAAGATCTAGTCTCTTGGGGGCCAGTCCCCTGGCCAGTGGTTAAGTTCACGCTCTCTGCTTCGGCGGCCCAGGGTTTCGTGGGTTTGGATCCTGGGTGCGGACACGGCACTGTTCATCAGGCCATACTGAGGCGGTGTCCCACATGCCACAACCACAGGCACTCACAACTAGAATACATAACTATGTACTGGGGGGCTTTGGGGAGAGGAAGAAAAAAAGAAGATTGGCAACATACGTTAGCTCAGGCACCAATCTTCAAAAAAAGAAAATGGTGGAAGGAACGGCAAGAAGGAGGCACATCAGCTAATACTGCAACGTAGTATCCTGCCACAACAGAAGGGTGACATTTTTCTCTTACTTTACAGTTCCCACTGAGATTTCGCTTCTATCATCTATGAGCTGATGACTCTGAAATCGGCATCTCCAGCCTGGATTCCTCGTCTGACCTCCAGATTCCCATATCCAACTGACGTGCACTTGGAAGTCCACCAGGCAGCTCAAACTGAGCAGACCTCAGAGAGGACTCTTGGTCCTCCGGCCCTACCCCCACTGCTGCATCCCCAGCCTTCCTATCTCAGCAGATGGCACCACCGATCACACACTTGTTCAAGCCCAAAACGGGGACTCTTCTTTGGGCCTTCTCTTTCCTTGTCTCCTGCCCCAGCTAAACTATCAACTGATCAGTTAATTCTACTGCCACAGTTCAAACCAAGACTGTCCCCTTCTCTCCATCTCTGATGCCACCACCCTACACCCTTGTCTACGCGCCCATCAACCTCTAGCAGGGCACAGAGAAATGGCCTCAGGTCTGGTCTCTGTGAGGCCCTCTTCCCAGCAATAACTCATTCTCTGTACAGTGGAATGATCTAACATAAATCACACCATGTTACATCCTGACTTGCAGCTCTCCCATGGCGCCTCTGCCCACCTAGAAACCGGCACACCCCTTGCGCTGGCCCTGCCGTCTTTCTGACCTTCTCTCCTACCATCTCCCCCCTGCTCTCCACACTCAGCCACACTGGCCTCCTTCCTGCTTCCCAACGTGCCGAGCTCATTTCTTCCCTGGGGCGCCTTGGGGCTCTTTTCCCAGGCTGTCTCTCAGTTGGTTTGCCTTCGGGACTCAGCTCAAATGCCCTCCAGCACTGACTCCCCAAAACTAAACGAGTCTCTGAAGTCACTTGGTGTCACCTTACCCTGCTTATCCCATTGCTGCCTGTTTCCTGAAGTCCCCTTCTTTCTCTAGCTGCTTATTATCCCACCACTTTAGAAATACACGGTATTTTGTCTCGTACTTTACAGTTCCCACAGAACTCAAACACACATACACACCACACACACATATACAAACACAGACGTACACACCTAAGCTCCATGAGAACAGGGATCTTGTCAGGCACACAAATATTTTTGAATGAATGATCTTATTTGATACTCATATTTTTGCCACTCACTCCCGTGCAATTCATATGCAAGAATAAAATAAACTGCTTGTAACTCTCTGAAATGTAATATGCCATTTCAAACTTTCCTGACTTTATGCAAGTGGTTCCCTCTGCTAAAAGTGTCCTTTCTCATTCTTCTGGTAAACTACTATTCATCCTTCAAACCCCTGTTTGGGCAGGGAGCACGCCAAGGAGACGAGGATGGCAGCTGTGGGGGCAGCCAGGCAGCGGAGTGTGGAGCTGTACTGCCCAGTTGGTGGGTCAGAACTTGGGGCTTACGGAGGACTGGATTAGAGTGTCTGAGATGAAATTCTGCTCCAAGCCGGGAGCCTTCCCTCTCCTCAGACAGAAAGCAAAGAAGTCGGCGTTGGATATCCAACAACCCACTCACTACCTCCACTGGCGTGTTTGCAGGCTTCTCACCTTAATGTGTGTGGGTAGAACTGATGAGGTAACAGATAGCCCCGTTCACTGCTCAGCTCAAAGAGGTGGAGACATCCTTGCCTCCCCCCACACGCCTCACGTCCCATGTTTCAGCAGACCTGACCCCTTCTTGCCACTCCCCCAGCGCCACCCTCCTCCATGCCTCATCACCCCTTGACTGTCTGCCACTGTCAGAACTTCTAATTGTCTCTCTTCTCCCCACTTGCCCCTACCCTCCATCCTCTGCGAAGCAGCCAAGGCAATCTCTTTAAAACTTAGATCCTGTCACTCACCCCTCAAACCCTCCAGTGGCTTAGAAGCCACTTCCCATCATGTTTAGAAGGCTCAGCAAACCCTTACCGAGCCTCGGAGTCCTCCCTGGTGGTCTGGCCGCTCGCTACTCCTCTGGCTCATTTCTAACCAGGTTTCCATCTGGACAACAGGAAGGAGGTTGACTCTGTGTGACACTGGGCAAGTGGCTTAATGTCTCTGTGCCTCAGTTTCTTCACCTGTAAATGAAGATGGTGATAACACTTTACCAAGCTATTGTAAGATTAGAGGCGTCCTGGGGACAGTCTCAGGCACTCGGCAAGCCCGTGTTCATGTTTGTGTCTTAAACCTTTCAATTTGAAGAAACAAGTGAGTATGAAGAAAGACTAAGGAACGAGAACACAGTTGCAGGTTGTTATCATCGAGTTTTAAACATGTTTTTATGAAGTCTTTAGTTACACACGTGGTGGAATCTCCTTTCACCTGTTAAAGCCAGAGAAACCTGAGAAAGAATTAAAATCTCATGAGTTTTATTGGCATTGTATTGATTGACAGTTTGATTAGATTAAAAGTAATTACAGCCTGTTGAAAACTCAGTTTTAATTTATTAGTCCCTGGCTTCAAACACATTCCCCGCGGAAATCAGTCTTGGCCTCCAAAGGGGCTGGGCCAGAGGCTGACTTGGGTGACTCATGGCAGGGAGGCCGTGCTGGCAGGCGGGGCGGTGGAGGGCCCGGGGGGTGGGGGGGGGGGGCGGGGGGGGGGGGCGCTCCTGCCTAGCCGGGTGGCTATAAAGCATGAGGTGCCAGCGCCAGCTGCTGCTGCTCCCGCGTCCTCAGGGCGGACACGCACCCAGGGCTTTGCTCTAACCTACCTGCTCTGTAGCGGAAAATCCCTCTCCTGCTGGAGCCATTGTTTCCTGGCATGATGCCGTCCCTTCCCAATTCTGACGAGCTGATTTTTTTTGTGAATGGAAGAAAGGTAAGTTTATGATGTGATTAATATGAATTTTGCATACCAGGGATAAAAGTCTACATAACATTTTTCACCTCGACGCCATTTCTTATTTTTTTTTTTTGTTAAAGATTGGCACCTGAGCTAACGATTGTTGCCAATCTTCCTTTTTTGTTTTTTTAAAAGATTGGCACCTGGGCTAACAACTGTTGCCAATCTTTTTCTTTTCTTTCTGCTTTATCTCCCCAAACCTTCCCCCCACCCCCCATAGCTGTATATCTTAGCTGCAGGTCCCTCTAGTTGTGGGCTGCGGGACGCTGCGCCTCAATGTGGCCCGTCGAGCGGCGCCATGTACGCGCCCGAGATCCGAACCCTGGGCCGCTGAGCGCCCGAACCCAACCACTTGGCCACGGAGCCGGCCCCTCTTATTTCTTTAACTTCTCTCTTCCATCTTTTTCAAGTCATTTATAGTGATATGAACTTGGGCATGGGTTGTTACGGTCAAGGTAGGTGCAAAATTCTTAAATCGTGAGGCCCTTTGCTCGCTCTTTTCTTTTGGAATCCGTAAGGAAGTCTCATTTGCATTTGCCATGTTACAGTGGGAGTGAACGCAGACACAGGCATGAAAAGCCATGTCATCCCCCTTTATTTGGACATTAGCTCTACTGAATCCAGCGATGCTATGTTGACAGACAGCCTAGCACACATCGAGGATGATAACAGCAAAGAGCGATTCCGTTTTGCTTTAATAAATCCCCTCCGGGGACCAATGAGCCTGGAGGCCGCAGCATCTCCGCCAGCTGCTTTGCGGCAATGTCGTGACTGAAGGAGAGGGCTTGCATTCAGATGCGGCGGCGGTGTCGCGACCGAGGTAGACGGCCGGTAGACAGACGCGGCGCCGATCGGCGCTCACGTGGCTGGGGGAGGTTACCATTACCTGGACTGTTGTATCGGGTATATTGACGTCTTTATGGCACCGAGGCGTGTCATCAGGCTGTGTCCCCCCGGTACAGGGGCGGCGGGAGGAAGGTACATGGTCCCGGCACACGCCGTCACCCCCTACCCCGCGTCTTGTTCCGTCTTTGGAAATAATGTCCACAGCCACACAGTCGGGGCGTCCGAACAAACCTCCCCGTAACGCTTTCCCGCCGCGGCGCCCCCACCTCGGGCCTCTGCTCCCCGAGGGTCTGCGTGGGGGGCGGTGCGCTGGGCTTGGCCGAGAGGACCTTCCGAGCGCTCGGAGGAGACTCAGAAATCGGAGGCAGCGATGAAAAGGGAGGTGGTTTGTGGGTCTTTCGGGGGTGATAAAAATAAAATCGCCTCCAGCGGAAGAATGTCTCCTCTTCCCCGCGTTCGGGGTCGCTGCCCTTCCGGGTGAGGTGGTCCCCGGGTCTCTGATCCCGCGGGACCGCCCCCAGCGGAGGAGCCGCCGGCGGGCGCGTGGAGCTTCCTGCCCTCGGGCGGCTCGGCTCCCTCCGCGGCGGCGCCGGGAGCGCGAGGCGAGGGGCGGACGGAGGGTCGGGCTCCGGGCTGCCCTTCCCGCAGACGCCGGGCCTCCGTTTCCCCGGGCGGCGGGGCGGGGCAGGAGAGGCTCCCGTCTCCCGCGCTCCCTGACGACTCCCTGAGGGAATCTCTGGCTACGCATCCTTAGGACTTTCTGTGGTCGCGAGTTATCTTGGGTCGGTTTGCGAATCTGTGTATCTGTTTCCCCATCTGGGTCCTCTCCAGGTAGCCCTAAGGAAAAACAACCCAGACTGTATAATTATCGTGTATGTTAGAAAGTTTAGGGACGTTGAAAGGATGCTTCACAATCTCTTCGAAATTCCTGTGCCCAGGTTTGGAAAGGTTTCTTTTTCTTCCCCCTGTGAAGCCACCACCTGTGGAAAACATGCCCCAAAACGCTGGATGGGATTTCCATCACATGTCGGTGTGAGCTTCCTAAAAGCCTCCTCCCGTTTCCCAATGCAGGTCATCGAGAAGAACGCCGACCCGGAAGTGAACCTACTGTTCTACCTGAGGCAAGTCCGTATCCTAACACGTTCCTGCCCCGCGTGTGGCTTGCGGGTAAGCAGCGAGCCGCCCAGACCTGTGAAGACAGCCACCCTGCATGCGCTCTGGGTAAACTGGCTTGTGTTGGATTTGTGGAGTCTGGTGAAAGTTCAGAGAATGCATCTGAAAGCGGTAGACTCCTGCTTTATTTGTTGTATTTTTCGCCTGAGCGAAACCAAAAGAATCACCCGGTGAAGCACGAGTGTGCGGACTTTAGAAAGAACCTTATGACTTTTGAGCCCCGTGGTGACCTGATGATGGTTTACGTTCAGGAACGTGAAGGTAAAAGTGTGCAGCCAGTTGCTGAGGGTGCGTGGTTCAAGGGCAGTTGAGTGACTTGTCACCTATATCTTTTCCTAATCTTTATGGGAGAAAACAAGGTTTCACAAACTTATTTCCAAATTGCTAAGGATAGCTGAGGCACCCCCACGCTCCACCCCTTATCTGGACCTTTTCCACCCTGGCTCACCAAGACCTTCTGGAAATCGTCAGAAAGAATTCACTGGGTTGGGCCTGGGGACTTGGTGGTATACGAGACCCTCCTTCTCCAGGATGTTCAGTTCCTTCCCCACTCCTGTCTTTTCGCCTGCCAGCGTACGCACCTAAGCACACAACTTCATTTGTCCCGGTTCCTTCCTTGCCACGCTTATCTAGGGAGTTCGGTGTACCTGAGCCTCGCTCTCACTCCAGATTCTGTCTTTCTCTGTTGAAGCTGTGCGGTCTGCTCTCCTAGCCATCATGTTACAACTGCAGCCGGTGTTGTCCCTTCATGTCCCTATTCTACTCACTGTTCCAGGAACTGGGCTCATTGCTGTAAAAACACACAACGCAGAAAGAAACACGCCAAACCCTCCCTCACTGGTCCCTCTGTCTCCCCTCCCCCAGCTTCAGATCCTCCCTCACTGGTCCCACGGGTTCCCCTCCCCAAGCTTCAGGATCCTGAGGTCGGTCAGCACGGCCCATCGCTTCCCTCCCACATCGCTTCTACGTCCCCTACACAGTTCACTGTGCTTTCTCTGCACACCCTAAAATGAAGAAATTCATCTACATCAGGAGCGAGCTGAAAATTCATGGCCTCCCAAGTAAGCACGGCCAGAAGCAGCCCTAGGCAGGCTCACCCAGCCCCCAGGTCCGCATCGCCTGGGCATCCCGCTCTGCCCATTCCTTCCTGGTGCCCAGGATCACAAATAAGTCGTTCTGAGTAAATCAGACTCTCCCGAGACTTCCAGGCCCCAGCCTCTGAGCGCAGAGCCTACAGGGATCCTGGGATGGAGTCAGGGGCTTTACTTGTAACTTGCTTCTCAAGTAGGTGACTCATGAATGTGTGTGGATGGCTGCAGGTTTCCTGCCAGAGTCAGCAGCCCACATGCACACACCAGCACCCCGACTTCACTCTTCCCAGGACTCCCGGGGCACCCTGTTTGCAAATATATATTCATAATTTTATATTCTTTCCTTAAGGTGGGTCTCCAGTGTTATGAAAACTGCAGGCTCCCACCAAACCCCAGTTTGCTGCTGTCATGGGCTTGGCTCAGGTGTCATTCCCAGAATGGGACACAGGTGCACAAGGAGTAAAAGTTGTCTGGAGGCGTCTTCACCTCCCCTCCTCTGTTCCTCTCCTGCCTTGCCAAGGTCACAGCCTCCCACTGAGTCACCCTACCACCCGCTGCCTCTCCCACACCTGCCCTCTCACTTCTCCTGCACACACCCCCTCCTGGCCCGGTTTTCACCAATCTGATCCTCAGAACCAGCTAATGCACCACAAAGAGGGATTGGCCGCCAGCTACTTGGGTCAAGGAGGGTTTTTAATCTTAATTTTAATCTTAGGTACTGGCCTGGTGGTACAGTGGTTAAGTGTGCACATTCTACTTTGGCGGTCCGGGGTTTGCCGGTTCAGATCCCGGGTGTGGACATGACACCACTTGCAAGCCATGCTGTGGCAGGCGTCCCACATAGAAAGTAGAGGAAGATGGGCACAGATGTTAGCTCAGGGCCAGTCTTCCTCAGCAAAAAGAGGAGGATTGGCAGCAGTTAGCTGAGGGCTAATCTTCCTCAAAAAAAAAATTTAATCTTAATCTTTGAGATTTAGTATTTTAATTTTAATCATTTTAATCGTAATCTCCCTGAGATCCTGGCTCTAAGACAAAACTGGGGAAATGGGATGTCTTAGAGACTCCCAAACATTTGTCCTTGTTTTCCCACATAGCCATCACTGACTTCTTACAGTTCTCGAAACAGTTCTTCATTCGGCTAACGAATTTTGCCAAGCACCAGGTGTTCAGATGTAAGCTAGGAGACACAGCCTCTGCCCCGAGTCTAGTGAGGGAGACTGACAGCCAAGAGGCAAGCAGCCAGTGTGATGAGTGCTGTGTTGGGGGCACACAGGCAGGACACTCACGCCAGGCTTGGCGAGGGCTGAGTGGGAGTTTGCTGGGGAAACGGAAGGCTTAGGGTGAAGATGTTGCAGTCAGCAGTACAGGGGGCCAGACGCAAGGGAAGACAGTGCTTTTGAAAGCGCTGAAACTGAGAGAAGTTTGTCCTGATGGAGGTGAAGAGTGGTTGGTGGGAGTAGGAGGACTCCGCGAGAGATGAAAGAGGAGTGAGATCCTTGAGGCAAAGGATCCGATCTGACCCTGATGTCACGTTCCCTGCCTGGCATGGAGGACACAGGAACTCACTGATGAATGACTAGATCCCAGTGGACATTCTAGGGTCAACTGCACACGTCGGCCACCAGCGTTTGGTGTCAGGGTGACTTCTTCTGGATAAGCTGTAGGCTTGTGTGTCTTGAGGACACTGAGATAGCTCTTCTTCTTAAAGGACCGAAAAATAAACTTCTGATGTATTATTGTTTGTATTTGACCTAGGTAGGGTCGCCAGCTTTAGCATACAAAAATATTGAACACCCAGTTAAATTTGAACTTGAATGCGTGGGATATAGTTATACTAAAATACAATTCGTTGCTTATGTGAAATTCAGATTTAACTGGCCGTCCTGTATTTTATCTGGCAAGACTACTTAATGACATGTTTAATAAGAAGGATGGGTCGACAGGATATGGAAGCTGCCGTTTGAGTCGTGCACTTCTGCTGGGAGTAGAAGGAGGAGGCATCAGACTAGTTGTCTGGTGACCAGAGGACAGAAGAGCTGGCTGAATCAATTTCTCACCTTTCACTCGAGGCAATGTTGCTAAGTGTGTCACAGAGCTGCTTTAAGGTGTGACAAAGTGAAAAGTGAAAAGGGACCTCCATCTTTGAGCCAGACAGCTCCAGATTCCTTCACTTGGAAATGTCAGGACACCAAAGGCAGAGAGGAAGGGTCTCTTTGCCTTTTCTTCCCTGTTCAGTGGAGCTCTCTACTTAAGGTATTACTGGCAGGACTTTCAGCCCCCTGTCTGAAAGCGGAAAGCTTGACTTGCGTGAACAGGCATGGCTGACTCAGACGAGGAGCAACACAGCAGCGGAGGGGGTGTGCAGCCCTGGAGCTCTGCAGAGAATGCTCAGCTCTTTACTGCAGGGGTGTCTTGAGCTGGTGTTACCTCTCATGAGCAGCAGCTTCCAAGATGCAATTAGACTTACCCTCCTCCCAAGCCAATTATGACCTCCACCCATGAAATCCTTTTTAAACCTCACCCAGAAAAGGTCCCAAGCAAATGCCAGATTCTTAGAGAATCTAAGGCAGGAGACTTACATTTATTATTTATTTTTTCTCTGTGAAAATATGCAAATACCTTATAGGGGAAAGGTACACAGTGGTTGTTGATGTTACTGGTTCAGGAGCTGTGGTTGTTAAATTCATATTCTCTAATCCCATGAGCAAGTAAAAGTGTTACATTACTGAACCAGCAAAAGGTAAGCCTCCCAGGGGGATTTTTTTAGGTTTCGCACGCACGCCACCTCCCACCACCTCCATAGAGGTAACGTCACTCGAGTCTAGAATCCGTTGTCCACAACTCTGAATCCAACAGGCTTTTTCAGAACTCATTTGGATGAAAACCTTCATCTAACTGGCGCGAGGCTCCTTGTAGTCTTCATGTGTCCTGCTCAGCGTGGATATCCATATGGTTCACTGCAGAAATAGTGATGGGTTGATTTCAAGGTGCTGCCCTAGCCCCACTTGGGAGCCCTATCTCATTTACTTTCTAAAATATGGGAAATATGGGAAATTTTGCATTCAGAAATGCCTCTGGCCCGAGGGTTTCAGATAAGCCAGTGTGGGTCTGTAAAAATTTCTTCTCACCTTTCAAGGAGGAGCTCATTTATATGCAAAAAGCAGAACACTCTCGCTAAGCAAGAAACCTTGGTACAGACTCAAGAAGACCTGTTACTTGTTATTAGTGTCCGAGGGAGGAGAGTGTAAAAAGCAAAGCGGCTGGGCCCCTCTTTTCCTTGACTCCCTTCCTTCCAGTCCATCTCCCAGGCACGAAGTATGGCTGCGGAGGAGGAGGCTGTGGTGCCTGCACCGTCATGGTGTCGAGATACTACCCCAAGACCAAGAAGATCCAGTATCCTTTGTGCTGGCCCGGCCCTGCTCTGGGCGCATCTAAGAAGGAGGGGGAGCCTCTTTCTTTTCATGTCACACGCACTCCTCTCTCCAGGGGTCTGTCACGCTCATACTGTCTCCAGACCTGCTCTGCCTGCAGCCTCCTAAACTCCAGGTCTTTCCCATGGACTTTCTTCCCATCAGAGGATATCTGTCTTGTGTGCCAGCATCTCAGCGCCATGCTCACTATTGCTGTACAAACACTTCCTTTGCTTTTGAGAGGGAGATTCAGAGTCGGGGGGCAAGGGGCGTCAGGCAAGATTGGCTTAAATGCAAAGAAGTGACGTATCATCCTGGCAGATTTTAGCTCTTCGCCCTGCACTAGGAGTTTGCCTGGGAGGGCTGAATGAGATCCCAAATCATGCATCATGATTGAGCCAGCATCACCTTGACCTAAAATGTAAATTTGCTCGCTGGTTGAATGTGGTGGTGAAGGAAGACTTGTCTGGCATGATCGCCAGTTTTCGTGCTAGGTCACCGAGTGGTGCCTGTCACAAATTAGGGAAGGTGGAAGAGGAGATGCAGGGGAGGAACGTGGGTAAGCTGAGCTTCGGAGCCTTGGCATGTGGGGTGATTAGGGGGCACGAGAATGACTGTCCACAGGCATCTAGATAGACAAGTCGTTACTCAAAGAAGAGCTCTCATCCAGAACTATAATGGATTGGAAGTTATGAACATAAATAGTAATGGCAATGATAATAAAAGTAGTTAACATTTATTGATGCTTATTGTGTGGCAGAGACTGTGCGGAGTGGCTTACGGACATTGTCACATTTCTTTCCCAAACAACTGTGAGCTAGACATCTCTATCACTCACTTTAGAAGTGAAGAAGTCGAGGCAAAAAGAGTTAAATGACTTGTTGAAGGTCATGTGGGCCCCTTAGTGGTGCAGGCAGCTTTTCAGCCCTGGCCATCTGGAAGGTGGCAGGAAGTAACTGTAGGAGAGCTTCTAAGTTCTGGACACTGCAGAACAACAGGGAAATGGGCAAAGAAAGACACCCCCACGAAGGAGACTGAGGAGCAGCCAGAGTTGAGGGAGGAACATCCAAAGGAGAAAGTTGCGAGAAGGAAGGGGTGGTCAATAGCATGAAACACCAGGGAGTGGCCGGCGCCGATAGATTGCCCCCAGAGCAACGTCAGCAGAGAGATGGGGCTGGAAGGCGAGGTGCAGGAGTGACTGGAAGGCCAGGAAGTGGTGGACAGCTCTCGAACCTGACTAAGAAGGGAAAGAAAGATGGGCCAGTAGCTGGAGAGAGACATTGGTTTGGGGATTTTTTTTTTTTTCAGCTCAGCAAACACTTGAATTCATTTATAAATTCAAGGGAATTTAAAGAAATGAGGCCCTACAAAGGAAGAGGTTAGGAGGACATTGATGAAAGAATAAGTCCCTGAAGAGAGAAGAACAGATGGGATCCAGAGCACAGGGGCGGAGGAGGAGGAAGGATTCCTCGCCCTCTGCGCCTGGAATGGAGGCGAGACTGACTGCAGTTCCAGGTGAGTCATGGAGGGCTGGGAAGTGGAAGGAGCTCCTGCCTCTGTTTCCTGCATGAGGCAAAGTGTGAGAGCGAGGAGGGCACTGCGCGCTGGGGGAGTTGAGAGAAAAGACAGAGGGAGATAAGACTAAGAGGAAGTTCTTAACAGGGGGAATTGCAGGAGCACGACAACCAGAAATACATCTGTTGCACAACGAACCTGGGGTCCACCCTTGCTCTGTACACCCAGCACTCTTCCAGGGTCCCTAGCTAGTCTGCTGGGTGGCTTCCGAACACCTTTGAACAAAGGGCTGGTGGAGCCAAGAGCAGCTCTCTATCTTGTCTTGAGAAGAGCAGCATTCATACCCTCAGCCTGGTAGGACAGTAAAGTAAACATTCCGTGGGAAAGGGACCATTTCCCATGCCTGAAAAGAGAGTAGGCCTTAGCTTGGGTGGGAATAAAGAAGCCAACTTGGACTAATTAAGTCTGGGTGCCATTCCAAACCGATGAGATGAGAATCTGCTACTAACCACGTCTGCCTTGTCATTGACGCAGACTCCAGCGTGGGAGAGATGGCCAAGATAGGGGCATAAACCAGTGGCTTCCAAACTTGGCCAGACATTGGAATCAGCTGAGGAGCTTTGAAAATTGATGAGTTGATCTCACCCCAGAGATTCTGATTTAGTTGGGCTAGTGTGCAAGCAGAGAATCTGTATTTTTAAAAGCTTTGAAGAGTTGAGACTCACTGGGCCAATTGCCCCATGGTGGTTTACGTAAGTCAATATATCATCGTATGTGAGTAAAAGTCTTCCTTTCCCTAGAATGTGAAAAAAATGGGGGATGAGGGTCTCTTGGAGGTCTCACTCAAAGCTCTTCATGAATCTCCTTTTCCATTTATCTCTACTGTTCATCATCCATTTGTAAGTCCTTCCTTGGACAAACCCAGAAATGTATGGTGTTATATCTAGTGTTCTCTGTATTCTGGGGGAGATACAGTCTTATGACTCTCCTAGGCTGAAATAACTCCCCAAATTATGTTACCCCCTCTCTGTGATGACAACGTGTTCTCTTTACATAATTCCACCACAGCCATTATCCAGTTACAGCGTGCCTCGTGCCCATCTGCTCTCTGTATGGGGCTGCTGTCACCACGGTGGAAGGTGTGGGAAGTATCAAAACCAGGATTCATCCCGTGCAGGTGAGAAGACGATGTGATGGAACCAGATGGTGGAATAGGCATCCCACGTGGTCCAGTGGACTCCATTTGGGTCACCAACTTTGAAATCCTTTATGCTTTTAAATTCTTATCTTGTGAGATTCAGTGATTCATAGCTAGGGATCTTTTCAGAGATTGGTATATAAAGCAAAATTCCTTCACTGATTTTAATATATCTTAAACCCAAGAACTTCAATATGTATTCACTGATTTTAATCTGTCTTAACTTCTCAGCCCCATCCTTGCCCTGAACTAAAACAAGGACAATCCAATTTGACAAGAGAAGACAATGAGATAGGAAACCAGAAGTTTATAGAAGATGCTAGTTGCCCACAACATTTCAAAATTACTGAAGTCCGGGAGAGAGGCGAATTACGTGTACAAGTGCTCCCCAAATGTCTCACGAGTGACCCTATACCAGGCTAAACAAAAGACAGCTAAAATGACACTGTGGCTACTGAAGTTTAGAGAACTTTATAAAGGAACGGTAATGTTGTTTTTATATATGCTGGAAAAGGAACTTCTGCAGAGGTTAAGTTTTAAAGCAATATGTAGAAAGAAAATTATGAGTAGCCTTATTTTCCCTTGAAAGTCCTCCTCTTAGAAGATTGGGTTTGGAACATGGAGGCGAAGAGTTTCCTCTGACAGTGTGTTGCCAGTGATGGCACTTGGTGATGCTGCATTTCTTTCAGCCAAAAACTTACTGACTTTTTGATCTTAGTAAGATCTCACCCCACGCTTGGCTCGTCACCTTACTAATATAGAAGCGTCCAACGCTGCGGCTTGTCCGATTCCTCTCATACCTTGATGGGACTGATGCTGATTTGTTCAGCGGTGCCCTGGAGCACGCTCATGCTGACTTGCAAGAGCCAACTGTCAAATTTTCAGGTCTCTTGCTAGCCAGTCTTTAAACACAGCCTTTATTAATAATTAAACTATACAAACTTAAAATTGAAAAAATAATGTTAAAAACACAATTAGTAAATATCAACACTCATCACTTCCTAATTATTTTACGACATTTTACTATTACCTACGCTCTTGAGGTTATTTATGTCCTTTGCATGTACATGGTGGAAATACCGCATAACGTATGCCGCTGCGCATCTCTCCCCAGATCTGCATTCAGTGACGTCACGTTGGAAGCTTGATATCAGGCATGATGGAAGTTTTTATACTACTAAATTGGTAGAAGCTACAAATCAGGGCTTGTTTCCCCAGAGATCCAAGATCAAAACCCGTTAAATGTTTACCAGCACATTTACAGCCAGGTTTATATGCCACATCTGAAACAACTTGCCATCTGATAATAAAGGCAACACAGCCCCGTTTCCTTCTGGCATCCCAGCCATGTCTGTCCTTTCAGTGGAGCTGCAGATGAAGTGTTTGGCTTTCATCTTAGGGGTCACGCTGTTTGAAAAATGTTTATTTCAAATCCTTTGAATCACACTCAAGCCAGCCAGTTGAGCACCCTGTGAGAGACACATGTGACACTAGGGGCCCAGAGAGTCATGTTCCATCTGTAGCTTCATGCATGGGGTCTTCACAGAGAGTGGACAAAGTAAATTGACATTTCTCAGTCTCTTCTTTATTGTTTTGTTGTTGTGTTTAAGTGCCTAAAGTTGAATGTGCATAAAGTAAATTGATGAACAGCACTACTATTTATTACTATTTATTTGATAGAACACTACTAAAAACACTTTACAATTTTCAAAGCATTTCTATGGATTTTTGTCATTTAATCCATCAAAAGTTCTATAATATGGATGGAGAAAAGGATGAAAATTGCTTGTCAGAGACTGCTAAATGATTTGCATAGGATCATTCATTTATTCTCCCACCATCCTGTAAAGTAGATACTATTAGTATCCTCATTTTATAGATGAAGAGAAGGCAAGGTCACACAATTAATGAGTTATAGCGAGGACCAAAACTCACACGAGTGGCACTCCAAAGCCTTTCACATGTTTCCTAAACAGCACTTCCTCCGTCAGAGACAAACAGGCTGGAGAGTAAAGTGACTTAATTAATACCTGCCATTAGGTGTCTCTTGAAGGCAAAAAAAAGTGATTTCAAGAAATAGAAATATGTTTCTTCCAGAGTGACATCTTTTACCCTCCAGCTATTTCTAGAAAACTAACTATATGAGCTTCACTCCTTTCTGGTGGCCCAGGTTGGGAAACAAGAGGTTTAAAGCATAATGGGCCGTTTCCTCCCAGGAAAGACTTGCGAAGTGTCATGGCACGCAGTGTGGCTTCTGCAGCCCAGGGATGGTGATGTCCATCTACACGCTGCTGAGGACCCACCCGGAGCCGACCCCCGAGCAGATCACCGAAGCTCTTGGAGGTGAGCCTTCCTGGCCAGCTGCAGGTAGGGCCTGGCGTGGAAAGCGCCCAAGCAACCGGAGAAGGAGGGGGCAGCCCAGCCCGGGGAGAGAAGCGGTGGCACCAGTGTCGGGGTTCTAGGCACCTGGCCGACATGTCGGCCTCTCAGCACCTCCCTGGACCCGAGTCCTCTCCAGGAGGGGCTGCCTTCATTCTGGCTGCAGCGATGGCAAGAACTGGGGCAACACTGGTTTCATGACAAACCGCTGTCTTAACAGAGCCCGTTATCCCTCTGCAAAGGCCTTCAGATGGGCTGTTTCCGACACTTTTCATACAGTCTTTTCCAAATGTGGAAGTTTAGGTAGTGTGGAAGAATGAGATTTTGCTGTTTGTTTTTAAATCAATCTGTTAGAATCATTTATCAACTTTATTTACTCAAATTAATTTTACAGTGAGAATAACCTTTGAGATACTTTACATTTTATGTTGTGGTTTGGGTTCATCAGAAGATCAAGGAGGTCATAGATAGCAATTAATTATCACAAATAAGCTAGTGAGTGGTTCAATCTCCTATGACAAAAGAGCTATAAAATTTAAGTGAACAAGCACATTTTCTACCCCCAAAAATGCGTGTTAATAAATGTAGTTTTGTGTAACAAAGATACATAGTTCCAATGTAGCTGGTCACTAATTCTTAGAAGAAAGCTGTGAAAGCAAACCTCTGAATATTATAAGAAAGTTGTTTGCCTCTTTCAATAAACAGACAGAAATTCAGTTTTATGATGAAAAGATGGAGAATAAAGCAAAGTAAAAATTCAACTTCAGTTTTATGGTAACTGGTGTGTAAACCTTCTCTAATATTTTCCCTTATGTCTTAACAACTTCTTCACTCAAAATTTTTCAGTTTCTCGTTAAGTGCTACCACAACTTTGGCCTGTGGTTTCAATTATAATTTTAACCAAACCTGTGCGGATTTGAACAGTAATCTTTGTTCAATGACGTAATCCTCACCAGTAAGGTATTTAGAGCTTTGAAAAGCAGAGATCTCGTGGTGTGCATTACTTTCTTTTGTTCATTCGAATACGCACAGGCGGTCCTACAGAGATGGAGGATTTCCCCAGATGCTGTGCCTGTGGCTCACATCATGACCACCAGGAGATCAGGTTGTCAAGTTTGGCCAAACTGCTGCAGTAGATGGCCTGATTCTAGAAGTGACGGATGGAGAGTGTATTGTGATTCACGATCCATTTACTTGAGCTCTTTCTGGAATTATAAATGCTAGCCACACTGATAACTTTCATGTTCATATTTTAAGAAAACAATGATATAAAATAAAATTTAAAGAAACGCGATTAGGTATGGCACATGCCTTCTAACATGGTCAGCTGGTATAAATCACCACTTCATTTTATCTTGTCTTTCCCTTCAAGGCTAAGGAAATACAATTTTTGGATTTGCATCTTTTTTTCCCTTAGAATCAGAGGAATCTCTGTAACAGGTGCTGTTAGCTTTCTGTCGGTGGGCCTTTAGTGGGGCTTCTAGACTCGGCACTGATCACGCGGCCGAGAACAAAAGCAAAACAAAAAATCGTGTGACACCAGCCATCTCTAGCCTTTAATGTCTGCTTGCAGTTTATCAGAGAGAAGGTGTCCGCTGCCTCGTAAATACTTCTGTTTCACCCCGTGCACTTATGTTCCGGACATTTCAGCTCCTTTCCTCCAAAGAGAGGTTCTTAATTCACACACTTCTATATTCTTTCTTCTTAGCGAAAGGAAAGCTAGGTTATGGAGTCTGAATCCATTCTTGTACATGCGGTTTCTTCCTGAGCTATTCTCATTCTGATAAAAAAGGGAGCATACCTGGTACCCACGTTGGCACGTGACTTACCGGCATCTGGTGTCCACACTTCACTTCACTTCTAGGTGTTTAAACATGCCCAACGTGCACGTTTACACTGCTTTGGAAATTTTATAGCTATATTTGGACATAATGATTTTACATTTATTTCTTAGTGTAAAAATAATGCATTCCTATGATGAAAAATGCACAAAAAAATTAAGAGATAAGGAAAAAACTCATTCATATTTCTGCCACCAGGAAGCAGCCACAATTAGACACTTCTGTTTTCTTTCAGTCTTTTCTAGGCATCGTTCTTGTTTGCTTATTTTAAATCCTTGTGACTATTATATATACAATTTTAACAGTGTAACATAAGGATTTTCCAATGCTATTAAAAACTTCTTCATAAATATCATTTATACTGGCTGAAAAGTTGGATATGTTTTTTAAAAAGATAGTGGTTTCCACACCTTTGCCACTATGCTTTGGAAATGTTGATTGATTAAAATGATACCAGGTACTTTTAGAACGCCTACTCTCCTGTACTGGGAGGGTTCAAGAACATCTAAGACAATCCTGGCCTTCTCCAGGAACTTAAGATCCAGTGAGGGAGATAAGGCATGTCTATAAATGCCCCTACCCCAGCTGATGATGGGCCTGCAGAAGGATCCAGACGGTGAGAGGCACAGCTCTGGCTGGGTGTTAGAGCAGACCCCGTGGAGAAGCGGGGCTGAGGCCCTGAAAAATGGGCACACTTTCCCTAGGAGGACGTTTGAGGGAGAAGAGACTACATGAGAAAAGCGTAACAGAGGGCCCATGTGAGATGTTATGGGGGCTGCAGTTGACATGAGTTAAGGCAGGAGTGGGAAAAAGGCAGGAAGAGTTGATTAGGAAAAACTATGGCCATATTTGTGATGTTTCAGGGAGAAAATGTAATCATGGATTTATTTTTGAAGAACATCTCTCTTCCCAAGAGTCATTTTGCTGGTTTGGGAAACAAAAGGAATCTAATTATTAATATAGCTAGCCATTCCACTGAACACATGAAGCACAAATATGCAATGTATTTCTACATCATTCCTTAAAAGTTGATCTCTTCTGAATTAGGTAATTTGTGCCGCTGTACTGGATACCGACCAATTGTAGAAAGTGGGAAAACTTTCTGTGTGGTAAGTTAAATAAAATTCTTTTTTCAGTTGATTTAATGTATTAATAAGCCTTTGCATAAAATCATCTATTGATTTCAATCAGCTCTAAAATAACCCTGTTTTGGCCTTTCTAACCACTGAAAGTTGTTGAATGCCACTGTCGGTATTTTTTAATAAACCTTTAGCAACTAACTTTTTTATAGCCTTAAATTAGGCACTTTCCTAAGAAGTAAAGTATATGATCCATGACATCAAGAAATGTAAACTCCAAGAAAATGAAATCTAGCCCAAGAAACAATAAAAGCATAATTAAAAAGCAAGATATTAAAAGCTCAATATATCCTCTATACCAGGCCTACGAGTTTTGAAAGAACATGAATTAAAGAGCGTTAATAAGCAGGAAGGGAAGACACAGAGGAGACTTCTTTGAGGATAGGAATTGTGAGCAAGGTCTTAAAGGAAGTGATAGAAATGGATGGATGAGGAGAGGCCAGTAGAAAATTCCACTTAAGAAAATGCGTGGAAGTAGGGAAAAGAAAGATGTTCAAGGTTCAGCTAGAAACTGACGTGGCTGAAGCCTGACAGAGTAAAAAGATATTATTTTGGGCTAAGGCATTTAGACTTAAAGCTGATAACCAATCTATGGTCATTGTCTGTTCTCAAGATAGGAGTAACACGAGAACAGTATTTCAAAAGGGAAATTCTTGGCCCCTGCCTGTGAGAAGGAGAAGCCTGGAGAGACATGTTGGGGATGAAGGCATGGACTAGTGCAGTATCCCTGGAGAGACATGTTGGGGATGAAGGCATGGACTAGTGCAGTATCCCATGCATGAGGGGATGAGCCCTCAACCAATGTGGTGGACATGGGCCCAGAAAGGTAATTCTTTGGAAAGGGATTGCCAGAATCATAACCTCCCAACAATAAAGGATGCAGTGAGAAAGAAAGCCAAGTTGGCTTTCAAAGTTGTGAGGTCAAGGAATCATCAGAGAGGATGAAGGAGGTAGGAAAAGAATGATTTTGTGTATGCCAGGAGGGGTAGTTTTGAGATATGTTAAGTTTTCAGCACACTAAATGTCAAGAGAAGATATATTTTCAACAAGGTTTCAGGTAGAATGTTTTTCCAGCACCCATTTTTTATGGCAAAAATTAATTTTATATAACTTTGGTTGACCAAAATCAATTCAAGTTAATTCCAAATGCCAAAGTCTTAGGGAAAAACATCTGCTTTTAGGCCAGTAGTGAAGTATTTCAAAAAGCTTTACAAACTACAGAATAGTTTATTTTGAATCCTGAATAAGATACTCTTTATGTTGAAGCATATGAATGGCCGATATCCCACCATTTTTGATCCACAAAAACAGTGATTCCATGTGATTTAACCTAATACGATATGATTATTTTCCTGGAGTAAAACGTATGCAAAGATGGATCTTTCTGTCTCGCTCATTCTGGGTCCCCACATGCAGCCACTTGTAGTTGGTTCCGTGTTGTGCGTACCATTGTCACAAATCCGAATTCCTTCGGAACCCTGTAGGAAACTGCCTTATAAGTACAGACATCAGTGGCCACTTCTACAGCACTTCCTATGTGTCAGATACGGCACGTGCGTTTTTCATATTTGAATCTAACAAACCTGTTTGGGATGGGTTTTATCTTCCTAATTGAACAAGTCAACCCAGGTAGTATGTACCACAGCAGAAATCAAAACCCGAGTCCCCTTGACTCCATGTGTGAAGTCGAACCACAGGTCTTCAAACCGCCACAGCCCCGCAGGCTTCGTGTGCACGTGAAAAGGGCAAACAGGGGTGAAAGAAGTAGTCTGAGAATTGCCGTAAGTGACCGGTGAATTCAGTTCTACCCAAAACACTGCTTTGGGTCTGTATGAAATCTCCTGAAAATGAAGATAAAATGGTTTGGGACTTGAATCATCCAAATAATTCAGAATAGCTCCAGTATCATCCAACTAAACTTGGGTTTTCAGTGTATTTATATTTGTGCATAGAAAGTCTTAAAGGCACTTTGTCTTCCAGGCCTTCGTTACAGATGCACACCGTCTCACCTTTAGGATAATGAAGAGCCATCTTCTTTGGTTTTTTCCACCTTATAACCCTACTCCATTGACTTCACTTCTAGTTGCGAGCCTTAGCTGGCTGGCCCCACCCTCCTCTAGCCCCCTTTGTCTTCCCTTGAGCCTTGAGTGACACCATCAACGTGACCTTATCGTGAGCACGGTTGCACGCTCCTGTAATTTCCCCTAATTGCTGAGTGCTGGAACAGCTTGATCTCCACCCCATCCATCCCAGAGTCCTGGAGGGCAAGGATGCGCTCTCTTACTTCTCCCCCGGCTCCCGTGGGGCCTGGCACTCTGGAACTCAGCGTGGTGTCTAAAGAATTGACCGGTGAATTTGTTTTAAACTTCCTTACTTCCTAAGGAATCAACTGTTTGCCAAGTGAAAGGATCAGGAAGATGTTGCATGGAGCAAGACGAGAGGCCTTTCGTGACTAGACAGGAAAAAGTAAGTGTCTGGTGTTCCACTTCAGTTGGGATTAACTGAGAAATACTCCCATAAATCCAAATTTATCCAAGTTTTCTATTCTTTTCAGTAAGTAAAGTGCAAAGTAAGTGAATTCAGGGCATAAACAGCTTAAAAATTGCTCCTCACATTAGGGAGCCCGTAACTGTCACGAGGCCGGTCACCACAGAAGGCTGTTTTTCTCCTGAAACTTTACAACTTTCTGTGCCTTAATCTCGGGTTACCCCACATGCACACACACAAGCACAAGTACATGCACACACACACAAGCGCACACACACAGGCACACAAGCTGTAGGGGGATGGAAGCAGTGGTGCATCTTCATGCTCAGGGCAAGGAAATATCGGCAAATAGTACCTGAGACCCAGCACAGGAGTTTAAAAGCCAATTTCTGACACCAAAGGAGGAAGCCCAGAGTACGGTGAATCTGCAGGGGAGACCATCCCGGCCCTTTGAGGGCTGAAGAACTCCCCTCGGGGCGCCCTGTGGCTCTGGCACCGCCATTTTGTGTCCCGGTGTCCGAGGGACAGACGTGGCTCTGAAGTCCCGCACTTAGAGACTCCCGTCTGTCTCCCGGTAACTCTGAAGTTCCATTGTGTTTTGTTTTGTTTTCTTGAGATGTGTACCAAACTGTATGATGAAGACGAATTCCAGCCCTTGGATCCGTCCCAGGAACCTATATTTCCTCCTGAACTGATAGTAAGATACTTCCCTTTTGTTGTCTCTTATGATGATGTGGTTTCAGCCTTTTTGTATTACGCAATGGAATTACTGAGTTTTAGACATTAAAAGTTGGAAGTGTGTCCAATATGATCATGGGAAAATAACCCATTTTTAGGGACTTGTTCACGTCCACTATAAATACTGTGGAGCAGACAGCTTAGAAGAGTGGTGTTGCCAGGAGCTCTGAGACACTTTGGTTCAAGCTCCTCAGTTGAAGATACTGAGCTCAGAGAGTGCAGGTGACTTACCCAAGGTCACAGAGCTATACTGTGAGATACGTTAAAGGCGTTTTGTAAAACTGGTAAAGTAAAACTCAAATGATACTTATTATAATGAAATTACATTACTCTTGCAATTAACTTCTCTGATTTCAACTTAGTGGGAAGAGAGAGAGAGAGAATAATATAAATAGTGTGTTGTGCCTGTCACTCTGTTCCATGACTATGCCCCATAGAGAGCATGAGGATGAGGGACATGATTCCACTGACTTCTCAGAGGGCGTCAGTCCCCACGCACCCCTCAGACTGCGAGAACCTGGACACACCTGGTATTTAAAGACTATATGTATAGATACAGATATATACGTATGTATAGAAGTATGCATGTATATTACAGACGTGTAAAAACATCCATTTACACTCTACCTGATGAATAATTTAAGGAATTTTTCTCAAGGATAATTTTGCCTCTGAACAATTTTTGTCCTACAAAAAACCTAATCCCAAGATGGGGCTCCTCTGAGTTGCTGTTGGGGCAGAAGGAGAACGAGCAGCCTGCCTCTTTGAGTGCAGGCTAAGCCGCTGCCGCAGTGCCGGCACCTCCTCTTCACACTCCCTCCACCCGTGTAGATCGAGTTCGCCCTGCTCTACTTCCAGCTGATGGACAGACACCTATCGTGATGTTTATCAGTGGTGCCCGCCCAGATCCTATCAATCTAGGTGGTATAATGTAATTTCATCATCATAAGTATCATTTGATTTTTACTTTACCAGTTTTACAAAATGCCTTTAGCATGTCTCACAGTGCAGCTGTGTGATGTTGGGTAAGTCCCCTGCACTCTCTGAGCTCAAAGAAGGCCACCCTTTCCTGATCCCTAGAAGCTGTGGCACCTCAGAAAGCTCAAATGATGAGCAGCCCATCTGGACCCCTAGGGCAGCGGATATGCTCGTGGCTTGTGGTTCACGAGCCTCACCTCAAAGCTTGTCGGCTTTGCTTCTCTGCAGAGAATGGCAGAAGACCCAAACAAGAGGAGGCTGGCGTTCCAGGGGGAAAGGACCACCTGGCTCACCCCCGTGACCCTGGACGACCTTCTGGATTTGAAAACCCAGTTCCCCAAAGCGCCCCTCGTCATGGGGAACACCACAGTGGGTGGGTGGGTTAAGCACGTTCTGTGGTCTGGATTAGCTAACGCGAACATCTGCGTCTCTGTTAAACTCTTTGTACACACAGTTTGTTTTTACTTCTTGAGACCTGGGGACCTTTAGAATGCTTTTTTGTTTTCTTTTGCAAATAAGTCACGTGCAGCACAATTTTTACCCTGGATTACCAGTAAGTGAGATCTGTTAGCACCCATTGTCTTCCTTTTCTAATTGCTTTCAATATTTTCCTACTTAAGGGCCCAGCATGAAATTCAGAGATGAATTCCATCCAGTTTTCATATCTCCACTCTGGCTTCCAGAACTGCATTTTGTGGAGACCACAGATGAGGGTAAGCACCTTCTTTTTCAAATAAGATGTAACTATTGGCTGTTGGTTAGCTGTTAAT
This sequence comes from Equus przewalskii, assembly GCF_037783145.1. NCBI lineage: Eukaryota > Metazoa > Chordata > Mammalia > Perissodactyla > Equidae > Equus > Equus przewalskii. The sequence goes on along the minus strand of NW_027227713.1, from coordinate 105,817 downwards.
AATGAATTACATGCACTGGGCTAATTTGAGCGTGTGACCTCATTTATTCATTTATTCATTCAAAAATAGTTATTGTGTCCCTACTGTGTATCTTTGAGGAACTTTTTCAAACTGACCCACTCAGCCGCCTCACTGAATGTTACAATGTCCTAGGAGGCACAGTGGCGGGAAGATGTCATGCAGCCCCGCCAGCCACGGAGGGACAGACGGAATAAGACGACTTAAGACACAGGCTGGCCGGTAGGAGAGGTTCTTGCCAGACATTACTCCATACTTCACGAATTTTCTCATGGCTCGTCCTGTGTGCACGGACATTCACCAAAAAAAAAAACAAAAAAAAAAAACCTTGGCCACGAGATTTGAAAAGTTAAATGTGAATAGCAACTTTATTTATTTTTACGCTCTGTTCACAATTCAGCAAGAAGTGCTTCCGCATCTCGTTTCTTTTGATCCTCGTGACGACCTGGGAGGGAGACATAGCAGGAAGCCTTGGTGTCTCCATTCTCCTAGAGAAGACGCAGAATCAAAGGGCTTACGCAACTTCCTAAACGTCACACAGCTAACACACGGCAAGTCAGGACTGGATCCTGGGTCTTCCTACTCCTGCTCAAGGACTCCTTCCACGGACTGCGGCGAACAAGGCTGCCTGAGGAACACAGCCCACCGTCCACTACCCAAACCCAGCATTTGAATGGACAACAGGTTATGGGAGCCAAAACTGCGACATAAAATAGGGTTCTCCCTGATGAATAAACGGAAATCAAATGGAAAATTATCTGCTTCCCCTCTGACCTGCCAATCTTCCGTCAGTCTGCCCGTTCATTTTTCACCTGTTGGAAAGTCCGTGTCAACGGCCTCACAGGCGGAGAAGGAGGGAGGGGAGGCCAGGCTGGTCCAGGAGAGGCCTGGAAGCGAGGTGTGGATGTCCTTGGTTAGGGCGAGGTGGGAGCACAGACTAGGGAGGCGGAGCCTGTAGAACTGTGTGGATGCCACTCAGCCTTTTCATTATTGCCTCTCTAAGGAGCCAGAGACGTTTTCTCTCTAACCATCCCTGCAGGAAATGTAAGCACCACAGATAGAACACATATCTGTTTTTGTACAGTGTGCGGATCAGAGCTTTATGTATAAACAGAGTGAGATTTTTTTCACCCCCTTGAGTGTGGTCCCGCCCCCATCGGGAAGGCGTGAACCGGATGGCAGTGCTGCTCACAGCGTGCCCTGCCCGCACAGCGGCAGGTAGAACGGGTCCCAGGGCCAGGCAGCGTCTGTCCACTTGGGCTGATAAGGGAGCAATGGGAAGAGATGTCTGTGGACGAGGGCAAGCAGGCCATGCAGATTCGAAAGTCAATTCCCAGTTAAGCTTAGTGAGCTTTTACAAGTCCTACAGAACCTGGGCTGAAATTTTCATAGTTGATCAATATATTCAGGAAAACTCTAAATTGGGAGTAAACCAAGCCATGAATTTCAGACATCTGTGGTTGATATGTCCTAAAATATGACGGTATACATGACTGAGAAAAGGAGTTGAGTACTTAATATTTGGGAATAAAGCAAATGGCCAGAAATATCTTTATCTTTGGTCTTTGTTATTCTCAGTTAACATGAAAAGAGAAGACATATCTGAAAGATTGTTTGCATGCAGCCGATGCCTCTGGTTACAGTTCACTTTAAGTTCATGTTCCACTGCCTTCTTCTCAGGGGTGACAATAGGTGCAGGATACAGCCTGGCCCAGTTGAGCGACGCCTTACGCTTCATTGTTTTGGAGCAACCGAAGATGAAGACGAGGACGCACCGCGCTCTCCTGAGGCACCTCAGGACGCTGGCCGGGGCCCAGATTAGGAACATGGCAGTACGTCCCCTGGTTCTGCGCAGTTAGCCACAGTCAAGCACAGTCCTACCGTTCTGTCACTTGGCAAACATTACCCTGAAGAGGAATCCCAAGTCAGTGTCAAACAAGCCTCTACCATGAGTGTGACTGGGTGCGTGTGTGCCCCAAGTGAGAGGTGTCGCGTTATGGGTATGTGTGTGTCCAAGGTGAGAAGTGGCGTATTGTACCACGAGATTACCGTACTAGAGTCCAAAGATGCCCCAACTCTCCCAGCCTGTCCCCTGTGAGTGGTGGGATCCTGGAGAAGCCGCTTGACCCCTTTAAGCCACTGTTTCTTCATTTTAAAAATTAAGGTTCAACTAAATGGACTGTCTCTAAGATCCTGTCCAGCTCTGACAGTCTGAGAAACGTGTTTCACCCAAGGTGTAGTAAACACGAGCCTGCGGTCCCCACAGACTGCAGAAAGACTCTTTCATGGCTGGTTCTCCTCTCGGACCTTTGCCCTGAGGTCGGTTTCTAAACATGTGTGTCCCGCATGTGTCTTCTTGGATGTCCCCAGTTAGCTATTTATTATTATTACTCAAGATCTAAGAGTAACTGGTTTGAGCCACTGCCCATTCCACAGGTGATGGGCGGTTTGGCAGAATTTTGTAGGGGATGTTTCTCCTGATTTTCCCTGACCCTATTTCTACTGATTCTCAAAATCCACCATATGTTTTCAGCTCCTGCCTCTTCTGCCCCTTTTCCTGGACCACACGGTTCCTCTCGACATCACCTTGCCCCCTAAGTCCCCTCAAAGCTCCTCATTCAGGGCTGTGTCTGAAGCGGCTTTGCAGTTGGGTCAGGGCACCAGAGAGGCATTCCGCTGCACAGCAGCAGCACAGCAGACGTCTTGAGTGTGATGCTACACGTCCTGCCTCGTTAGACTTTCTCAGGCTCAGGTCTCTACCTTCCCCCGTGTCATCAGAGACTCACAGTAGGATCAGTTCTTGAAGAAATTTTCCTTCTCACCGCACATGGAAAAGGAGGATTTTCTCAAGCAACAAGTTTAGACTGTGGTCCTGGGTGGGGATTTTGCACAATATGTTGTCTCGATCTATTTAGCCCCCAAAACTCTGCGAGATCTTTCTGTGAGGCAGAGAAGAGAATTAAAAACTTACACAAGATCCTTATATACACAATTCCTTATTTGTCAAATAGCTAAGTGTAGCTTAAAAAATATTATCTTTTTAATTCAGACTTTAGGAGGACATGTGGTGAGCAGACCTAATTATTCTGACCTAAATCCCATTTTAGCCGCAGGAAATGCTACCATCAATGTGATATCTAAAGGTAAGAGAGGAAGCTCTGGGTATCTGTTTTATAATTGTCGCTGTGCGTTGTGTAGCTCTTCCCACAAACCCAAGTGTGTCTGACTTGAACTAGGAGCCCAGGTACTCTAACTTAGACCCCCGAATATATGTGGGCTAATATCTACATGACCTCAACGTAGGGATGAACCTGGGTCAATTACCTGTTCTTCAGATGCTCTGTGTCCTTGTAGATCAGATAAGTTACTGTACCTGACAATTTTTCTTAACTATTTGGCCGCATTTATGCACAGTCCAAACTGTGGTATCGAAGCATTTAAAGACAACATTAATGAGATGCATCTTTGTGGTTTTCAAGTTATTGGCATATTTCCTATCAGAGTTTCATAAGGATGGAAATTTTTCTAATAGGGCTTTTCATTTTAAACAAAATCAAGTTTGTGGGGCATATTACTCATTACTTCTCTCTTTATTCAAAGACATCTTGAGCTTTGCCAAGAGAAAATGATTTAAACTTAAGGAAATAACAAATGCATATTATTCATAGGGCTACTGATATAAGACACACTCTCTTGGATTAAAATCACATTTGAAAAAATGTGGTGGGGGCAGGCCTTGTGGCATAGTGGTTGGGTTTGAGTGCTCCGTTTCAGCGGCCTGGGCTTTGTAGGTTCTGATCCTGGGTGGCGACCTACACACAGCTCATCAAGCCATGCTGTGGCAGCATGCCATATACAAAGTGGAGGAAGATTGGCATGGATGATAGCTCAGGGACAATCTTCTTCAAGCAAAAAGAAGAAGATTGGCAACAGATGTTATCTCAGGGCCAATCTTCCTCACCAAAAAAAAAAAAAAAAATATATATATATATATATACACACACACACACACACACACACACACATGCATACATATATGTATGGTGGATCAAATAAGAGAGTATGGTAAATGTTTGGAAAAAAGTCCTATATATCAGACATCCCACCTCTGCCACTAGGGCCACCTCTCGCACTCTGGACTGGGTCACTTAACCCCTCTGGATCTCAGTTTTCCCATTTGTGAAACACATTGTAGCCCTGGTACCCATTTCCTCTTTGCGAACCTACTTTGTACTGAGTTGTTTCCAAATAGCTTTAAATTTCTTCACGGCCAGCAATCGTGAGTGGTGTCTAGTGGGCACTAAGAACCAGAAAAGACTTTTCAGCTTCTGCAGTCCAATCCTGTGTTCTGCAGGTGAGGAGCCAGAAGCCCCAGTGATCTGTGGCTTGCCTAAGGTGACCCAGCCTGGGAGCTGGAACTAGAGCTCTCGTCTTCTGGCTCCCAGCCTGCGCTCTCTTTCCGTCAGACATATGACCTCTCTCCCTTGCTGCACATTCTCCAATTTGATAGGTTCGTCCTAACCAAGGTCATTTTCTCTATCAGAAGGAGAGCGGCAGATTCCTTTAGATGGCCGTTTCCTTGAGAGATCACCTGAAGCCAACCTTAAATCGGAAGAGATTGTGTTATCGGTCCATATTCCCTACTCGACTCAGGTAAGGGCCCCCTGACCCGCTGCCCGCCCTGAAGGAGCCCAGCTCGCCCCGCGCAATGAGCCGCAGGGTGCTTCCGGGGTGGTGTCCTTCCATTTCCAGCCAGCTTGCGGGGGGACTTTGTGGCTGCTCCCAGGAAGGGGCAAATTCCCAGATGACCATTGGATTTGTTTTCATATCAGGGCCACATGGTGACTTTTGGGGACCCTGGCCACTTTTGCCTTCATGGATCCCTTCCTCCATAAAAAATTAAATTAAATTTAAAAATATGTGTCAGTATAAAGATGGATATAGTCCAGGCTGAATCCAGTGTTACATATTCATTCTTATTACATCCTTTTGTTTTATTTTGTTTTTAAAAGAAGAGCATTTCTGTGAGCCCTATCTCTCTGCAAAAGGAAAGCCTTTTGGGTGAGGAGCTAAAGTTTTGGTTTCAGATAAATTTGCATCTTAGTCAAGATTGAGTAAAACCATAGTCAGCGTCATCGACAGCAAGTCATTGAAAGTCAGCCAACATTTATTAACCAAATGCTTTAGATAAAGTTATTTACTTATTGTCTACTTCCCACTCTACACGCCAAGCTAAACCCTGAAGACACTGCAGGAATTTATAAGACACAGGGTCCTGTCCTTGAAGATCTCTAAATCTAAGAGAAAGGGCTTGAAAGAGGAAATAACTAATCAGCTCAGACAGGAAATGAGTGGGTGAAGAGCAGTCCCCGTGATGGGGAGAGCCCTCCCCAGTGTTCAGAGTTCAGCTGGGCCTGAGCAGAGATCCGTGGAGAGAAGGAGGAGAGCACTCCCGGCGAGAGAGGGCCGTGGTGCCGGGGTTGGAGGCCAGGCAGTAGGGCAGGGGGGCTGGAGCCGCCCGCTGAGATGACGCTGGGCTCCGGCACCAAGCATCTCTGTTGCTCCTTCAAGGAGTTCGTACATGTTCTAGCAGACAGCCATCTTTGAAGGCTTGAAAGCAGGGGCAATCTTAATGGAAGTGGTATTTTAGGAACATCAATCCACTAGAAAGATAGAGGTGAAATTGGTTGGAGGATAGACTGAAAGTTGAACGACCAGTTAGGAGGCTGATGCAATAATTCAGGCAGGAAAAAGGAAAGAGGGTGGTGGCAGCAGGAAGGGAGAGGGAAGTCCCCAGCAGTCAGCACAGTAGAGTGAATATGATCAGCGTGTCTCAGACACTTCTGTGCCGCCACTGTGTTCTCTGCCAAAATGCTTTATCCTCAAAAGTCCCCGGTGGGAGGGTTTGATTTCTCCCCACCCCCACCCCTACCACGATGGTGGCCACACAGAGAGGCTCCCTGACTTTTTGGCTCTACTGTTTTATACTAGTGATGAGATTTACCCCAGAATCACGGATTTAAACCTGAAAGAACTCTGGAGGCCCTTTGGTCCACTGGTTTTCAAGCTTTGTCTACTTTCAACAGTAGAAATTTTTGTTCAAATAAAATTTGAACACCAAACCAAATAGAACACCAGACTGGAACAGGCAAAAGTGGAGGCGTGGCGAGAGACGTCCCACCTTCCCCCGCCCCTCTCAGCAGCCCCTGGGGCACCATCGGACCAAATCCAAGCTTCTTATTGTAGAAACTGCTAAGACCCAAGTCAGCTGCCGGAGGCCACGTGTGGTGACTGAGTGATGAAGGTAGATAAGCACCAACTCTGGAGCCAGCCTGCTTGGATTCGAACCCCAGCTCTGCCACTTACTGTGGGACCCTGTGCAAGTTACTTAACCTCTCAGTGCCCTCATCAGTAAACTGGAAATGAGTGGAGTTGTTGTGGGCATTAAATAAGAATACATATAAAGCACATAGGCCAGTCCTCACACACGCTCAGCACTACCGGCACTAACAGTACCTGTGTGAGAACTCAATGTCACTCACAGGATCCTTTTCATTATAAGTAATCATCAGAGTTGTTGCTGTACTTGGGTCAGTGGAGAGAAGCTCTAAATGTTCTGAGTGTTTTTCTCTTCCAAGTGGCACTTTGTGTGGGGACTGCGGCTGGCCCAACGTCATGAGAACGCCTTTGCCATTGTCAACGCTGGGATGAGCGTCAGGTTTGAGGACAGCACAGACAGGATTAAGGCGCTTCAAATGTTCTACGGAAGTGTTGGCCCCACCGTTGTCTCTGCCGGGCAGGCCTGCCAGCGGCTCATTGGGAGGTACGTCACAGCACATCTGCGACAGGAAGCGCAGGCCTTTCCAGCTTAACGCACTTTCATGAAAGGAGCACTCGGAGAGTTTTTTACTAGAATATGTGTATATATAATCATGCAGAAAATTTAAGCACTGCAGAAAAGTATAAAGAAAATAAAGATCACCCAAAAGCCAACGTCTTTCAAGATACAATGATTCTTTTCTTGCAGTTTCTGTAATAAGATTTATGCACAAATTAATCTAAGTAGATATTCTCTTCAAAATTTCACTTTTAATTAACCTGCCAAATAAGTAAATCCTAAGACATCTGAAAACGTCCTTAAAGCCTGTAAAGAAGATGAAACATTCCAGGCTAAAGGGCCTTCCTCCTGTCACTCTCATTATTTTTAGCCTTTGGAAAGAAGTTTTCAAAATTCTTCCAACTGGCGCTTTTATAACAGTGTTTATCCACTCATCATATTCACTCTCAACAATTAGGACTTAAGGCAGTTTTTTCACCGGTATTAAAATAACTCGATGCTTCCAAAGCATTTACGTAGAAACTTTCACTTGTGAAAAATTTTACAAGCATCGTCAACAATGCAGCGCTCCCCTGGCCGTCCCCCGCGGTGTTCGTGCGGGCTGGTTGCTGAGACCCCGCGCTGAACGACGCCACGGCCGGGATCGTGGAAGCTTTGATTTTAGTCCTTTTCCTACCCAAGCTATTTGAGGTAAATCAACATTCCTGGGGCGAAATAGTTAAAATAGTGATAAAGGGGCACTTGGTAAGGAGAATTTGGGAGCCTTTGCATCAGATTCTGAAGACAGCTAGTGAAATAGCTGAGGGCATTTTGTTTAGGCTTCAAAGATGGACAGAGATTGCTCTCCATCTTCGCTTGCTGCGTCAGTGTAGCGTCTGTCTTCGCCTCTCCTGTGAAGTGCTGCCACTCTGTCCTACTAGGCGATGGGATGACACGGCGCTGAGTGACGCCTGCCGGTGGGTCCTGGATGCGGTTTACGTCCCGCCCGCGGCTGAGGGCGGCCTGGTGGAGTACAGGCGGACGCTCATCGTCAGCTTACTCTTCAAGTTCTACCTCAAAGTGAGGCGAGGACTGAACAAAATGGTAAGTGTTTTCTCTGGGTCTCCGGGTGCCTTGACATTCTTGGGGGCTTGCACATGAAGGACTTTCCTGCTTGGCTGTGATAGCGGGGTCCTCAGGGTGGGGCTCCCAGCCCCCACCGCTTCCTCCTGGCCCCTCTCCCTCCCTGTCCTTCCCGCTCCCTTCTCCTTCACTCCTGGGCTGAGAAGGGGACAAGCTTGTTAATCGTTTGCCCTACAATTTTTGTAACAAATACTAATGAGCAATATCAAGTTGACTTCCAGTAGCAAAGAACCTTCAGTAAGTGACTTATATATAACATCTTTTCCTGTTTTAAAGAAAATTTTCTTGTTAAAATAACACCTACTTTAATATTTAGAAAATGTGAGTAAGGCAAAAAGGAGGAGAAAATCATTTATAATCCCATCACCCATAATTAGCCACTATTAATGATTTGTGTATCTCTCTAAACCCTTCTTTATGGGTGTGTATATATAGGTGTCACACATTTACATCTATAGAACTGTTTATAAAGCTTGCTTATTTCTCTTAGTAACAGAAACATCTTTCCATGTCGTTAAATATTCTTCAGTGACACTGTGACATAATGGTCACATGTCATGTTTATGGAGATATGTACCATTATGTGATCTGTCCCGTATTTTTGGATGTTTAGATTGTTTCTAGTTTTTTCCTAACTGTTTTTTTCTTCCTAACCTAGTTTAAAATTACTTCCACAGCAGTGTTTCTCAAAATATGACTGTGAGTTACTCCATGACTGTGAGTGTCCCCTTGAAAAGCCATGAGTTGAACCAGAAATGACAGACAAATGACCACATCCACATTTCTTTTATGGCTGAGAGCTTTACTGTGTTAGTTCAGCCAGTCTTTTTTTTATTATTTTTATTAATATCATTTATTATTCGTAGTATCATATTCTACTTTATTATCTACTCTATTACATATTACATAATGTATTCAGTGTATAAATGATCAGTATGTACCTAATATATTATTGTATATAGTATATTAAATATATTTTTTATTTTTCATCTTCTATACATTATCATATATTCTCTTACATATTACATATCCTATTATGTTATATATTCTACAATTATAAAAGAATTCAAGATATAAAGAAGAAAAAGTTCTAAAAATCAGCTATAATCCAATAATCCTACTATTAACATTTGGAATACATACTTTTGTATTTTTATTTTTTTTAATTACAAATGGGATCATACTGTACACACATTTTTGTAACTAATTTTTTCACCTAACTATATTTCATGAGCATTTGTCAACGTCAATAAATGCACTTCTTCAAAGTCATTTTTAATGACTGCAGAATGTTGTACCTTATGGATGTACCATAGTTCGTTTAGTTATTTCCCCGTTGTTAGATATTTAGGTTAATTCTAGTTTCTTCACGATCACAGGTAATCTGTACTTGAACATCCTTGTAGATGACTGACAAGTCGTCTTTGCCCACTAGCTCAGTTGCTTCTTGGATGTTTGCCCGGAAGATTGGCCTGGATTTGAAAGCACAGCATCCATTTAGACGTGTACATATTTCCATCCATTCAGAAGGAGGCCTTGTCGTGAAGGGATGTCTTCACCTCCTGGAAATGACACTGACTTCTCCGTGTGCATAAGCAGATGTAGCTGCTCTTCAAACACCTGCTGCCCGCCCAGGGCACTTGAAGCTCAGGGCTCTCCCCCAGCAGAACTGGGGTCTAATAACTGGGAGAACAAATTGGATGACTGTTTCTACATGTCTTTTTCCAAGCCAGACATTCAGATTGTAAAACGTGAAATCATCTTCTTTTCAGGATCCCCAGAAGTTTCCTGATATCCCCGAAAACTTCACGAGCGTTCTAGAAGATTTCCCCATAGAAACCCCCCAAGGCATTCAGATGTTCCAGGTTAGTCGGTAGGGTTTTGTTTTTAATCTGTCTGTGCACTCAGATGTGTGCATTATTCATGTATCCCCCTCTTTTCAATAACTGTATCTTGTATTACTTGTAAAGATAAACCTACTAAAGCCAGCTGATGTTACCCATTGTCACCCACACATGACGTGCTTGATTCAGCTTTCATGTTTTTACTCAAGGCTACACAAAGAATTTTGAATCTCCTCCACTATTTTCAGTTTGGTTGCTTAAAATTTCCTCCTTTTCTTGGCCAAGGTCTGCCTGCCTTTACAACCTGACTCAACATTTATTGCTTTTGTGTACAGGCCCCCAGTACATAGTTGTATATTCTAGTTCTAGGTCCTCCTGGTTGTGCTGTGTGGGACGCCGCCTCAGCATGGCTCAATGAGCAGTGCTGGGTCCACACCCAGGATCCGAACCAGCGAAACCCTGGGCTGCCGAATCGGAGCTCCAGAACTTAGTCACTCAGCCACGGGGCCCACCCCAACATTTACTGCTTTTAGAAAGCCTTGCCTACTTTACTACAACCACTCTGAATCTCCCAGGACCTTGTGTATTTTTCCTTGTACTATATTTGTTGTGTAAGCTATTTTTTCTTGTGAGACAAAGTTGACCACGTTATTTTAATGTGTGTTTGTGTGCGTTCTGATTCCTCAACAAGGCTGTAGACTCCTTGAGGACAGGAACGATGTCTTCTTTTTTGTTGGGGAGAGGGGACTGTAACCAGGAGATGTCCCTTACTATAACACTCAGTGGATATTTATGAACTTTGACTCACGGATGTGGATACCCAATGGCCTATAGTTTTTCTTGACTTGTGAGTAAGCCAGATGCATTAGACCCAGTTTGCAGTGCATGAGAATGTCTGGCAGTAAAATGACTTGCCTTGTTCATTAACAGTGTGTGGATCCCAAACAACCTCCACAAGACCCGGTTGGCCACCCAGTCATGCACCAGTCAGCCATTAAACATGCCACAGGGGAAGCTGTGTTTGTTGATGACATGCCCCCCATTGCCCAAGAACTCTTCCTGGCTGTCGTCACCAGCACCAGAGCTCATGCAAAGATCGTGTAAGGAGATAAAAGATGTGCCTATGTGTTACTGAAATGCATTTAAAATTTCGTATTCAAATTGAGAGCTTATTATATAAGTTAATTAAAAGTACTCATTTCCTCTTCTGGATGTGATTCAGTCATTTTTTAGGCATAGTTATGAAAGAATTTATGGCCAAGAGTCAAAACGTTTGCTAAATACCAGCACTTTTAACACAGAATATGGTCCATTGTAGTTCTCGCTGTGGTTGAGGAATCGTTTATATTGTACCTGAACTTAGCCCTGCAACTTCAACGTGTGCTTTCCAATTTTCCCTCCCAGATCAATTGATGCTTCAAAAGCCTTGGCACTTCCAGGTGTGGTTGACGTGATAACAGCAGAGGATGTTCCAGGGAACAATAACCACAAAGGAGAGGTTCTCTATGCACAGAATGAGGTGTGGGATTCGTGGGTGGCTGCCTGTTCAAATACTCTGCTGGCAACACCAAGATGATTATTGGTTATGACTGTAACATCCATGGATTCATGTCCACATCCACAGACTTGCAGGAAACCACTGACTCCACCTCAGTAATTCTCAAATTCTCTCCTGAATTGAGGACTCTTGGGGCCAGCCCAGTGGTGCAGCAGTTAAGTTCACATGTTCTGCTTCAGCGGCCCAGGGTTTGCCAGTTTGGATCCTGGGTGCAGACCTACACGCTGCCGGTCTAGCCATGCTGTGGCAGTCGTGCCCACATAGAAAGTAGAGGAAGAGGGGCACGGATGTTAGCTCAGGGCCAGTCTTCCTCGGCAAAAAGAGGAGGATTGGCAGTGGGTGTTAGCTCAGGGCTAATCTTCCTCAAAAAAAAGAAGTGTGGACTCTTGAGATTCTGATAAAAGCCATAAGCCCTCTCAAGGAAGGCTTCTAAAAAGTCATGAAAGTCTTAGAAACAACACAGAGCATAGGACGTTAAAAGAACCAGTGGAATTTCAGGATGACTGGATTACTGTGTGTGATACAGGAGTAGCGAGGAGTGCGGCTGAAGACAGTCATAGGCCACATAATTCAGTTCTGCACCGAGTTTTTGTAGCCCCTAAATCCCACTGAAGCTACTGTTTTAAATCTATCTTCGTAGGTAAAATAACCGTTCCTGTAGTCACGAGAACCCAGTGGGCAAATGTAAGAATGTGGGAACAGCAGGGCCTTTTAACGGTTCTGTGTTTTAGCTAATCACAGGTGGCTTTTCTGCAGGTAATTTGCGTGGGTCAGATCGTCTGCACCGTGGCTGCCGACACCTATGCTCATGCAAGAGAGGCCGCTAAAAAAGTGAAGATCGCTTATGAAGACATAGAACCAAGGATCATCACAATAGAGGTATTCAGGCCCCTTGTACCTTCTAGAATGACTAGAGTGGGCTGCTTTTGGCAGAATTCAACCCATAGAGTCACAAAATGGTGTAATTTGGGCTCCGTCTACCCTTCGTTCAGCATTATCTGTAGTTTTAGAGAGAAGGTTCTGGCAGTCCACGCCTTGAGAGGTAATGCTGAGCATTTTCGTGCCTAGAGCCCGCTTCCTTCCTCTGTCCACTTCTCTCCCGTGGCCTCTTGCCCAGCATGGCCTCAGAACACAGATAAACAACACCAGAGGAATGTCCCTGTGACCTCACATACGGACATCATCCGAGGGAAAATCCGGAGCGCTGTGAAACTCAGACCCACTATAACATTCACTGAATTACAGCTCGCGTCCTCTGTTTCTCTGCGCACTTCCTGCTTAAGCAGGAGCTCCAGAGACAGAAGACTCGGATTCGTGGTCTGACTCCATCCTTTAACAGGCTCTTAATAGCAATGAAAGCTTTGACGAGTTACTTAAACTTCTCATACCTCTGTTTCCTCATCTGTAAAATGGGAACCATGAAAGTACCTACATCAAAATGTCTCTGTGAGGTTTAAATGAGAGACTTCAAGTAAAATGCTCAGAGCAGCATTTGGGACACAGAACACAGTCAATAAATATTAGTTGTTATTTTGTTTTAGTTGTTATTATTAATGAGGTCAAGATGATGTCCGTGGCGCTGTATATCCCCAGTGCCTAGCAAAGCGCTGAACCCATAGTAGGTGCTCAATAAATGTGTGTGATGGAGGGATAGGTGGATAGACGGGCGCGTAGGCAATATGAACCCGGCCAAGGAAGATGCAGTCTCCATCCTCTTTGATTCTCCTCTGTTTCTCCCAACAGTTGCCAAGTTCAGGTCTTTCCCAGTTGTCCCTTAAATGCCCTTAAGTCTGCCCCTCTCTTTTCATTCTCACTTTCATGTCCATCCCACCCTCCAGCCCAGTCCTCACCACCTTATTGTCAGATTCACTACCATAACCACTCAGAGAGGCTCTTGTACTCCATTTCGACCAGCTACCCACCACATTAACTTTTCCAACCCACAAAGTTCATCAGATCACTTCTCCTCTACAAGAAACTCCCCTTAGAGAAGATTCTTAGTATGGAACTCAAGGCCCTTCATAGTCCACCCTCAGTCCACCTTTCAAGCTCATCCAACTGCTTCTTGATAGAAAGCCTCTCCCCAGCCAGCCCAGCTGTGTGCTCATTTTGGCCCCTCAGCTTTGTTTCAACCTCAGCTTTTGCTTTATTGACTTCAGATGATTTCCCCTCCATTCTCAGCTGTCCTGATCCTGTCCAATTCAGCACCGAGCTTAGGTCCCCTACACAAGGCCACCCCTGAACCTTGCTGGCCCTGCCAGCCTCCTCCTTCTTGGCCTCTCTTAACTCTATGATCTGGCCTCCTCACCACAAAGTTGGCCCCTTAACACCCAACTGCCCAGGTTATCACTCAGCAGCCGTGTTTCATATATCCTTGTCTCCGCCTCAGCTTTCTCCAGAGCCCTGAACAAAATTAAGGAGTCACCAATGCCTGTGATCCATCTTAGCCCAATTTCTGCTGACTCCCCACTGCTCAGGTTGCCTTGGGGGGTGAAGATCTGATAGGGCAGAAGCTTGGGGTTTGGATGAGGATGAATGGCTTATTAGAATGTGAAAAACCCTTTTTTCTGTTTTGGTCTTGTTTGTTTGTCCCCTGCAGCAAGCCCTGGAGCACAATTCATTTCTTTTTGCTGAGAAAAAAATTGAGAAAGGAAATGTAGAGCAAGGCTTTAAATATGTTGATCAAATCATTGAAGGTAGGTGGCCTTGCAGGAGAAAGGTGAAGCCTCTCAAGCTGAAGACTCAATGCACTCACCTGGTTCGAGAAACCCCGAAGCTCTGAGGAGAGCTCCTCCATCCTGTGGTTTTTAAATCACAGTTTAAAATGCACAAATGCTAAGTTCACAGCTCGATGAAGTTTTACGTTTGTATGAATCTATGTGAATACTACCCACATCCAGGTGTAGAACATTTCCAGCACCCCAGAAAGCTGCCTCGTGCCCCTCTCAGCAGCAACCCTCCCGAAGCTCTTATTTCTGACCTTTATGGCTGTAGATCAGTTTTACTTGTTTTGACCTTCGTGTAAATGGAATCGTACAGTGTAACTTCCTTTGCGTCTACTTCTTGTATTCAACGGTATGTATGGAAGATTCGTCCATGTTGTTGCATGGATCACTAGTTCTTTTTCATTGTTCAGGAGTATTCCATTGTATAAATATTCTAAAATTTATTTATCCATTCTACCGTTGGTGGACATTTAAGTTGTTTTCAACTTGGGGCTATTATGAATCCAGTTTCTGTAAATACTATTCTACATCCTTTGGCAAACCTAAGCACTCATTTCCAGTGGAGGATGCCCAGGAGTAGAATTGCCGAATAAAAGTGTTTTTATATGCTCACCTTCAGTAGTTAATGCCAAACATTAAAAAATCTGGATACTATTATTTATATGTTTGTTTTGACTTCCTGCACTGGCTAAGACCTAGTTAATATGATTTTTTTAAAAAACCATACCCAAATCCCACCCTAGGCCAGTGAGATGAGAACCTTGAAGTACAAGGTCGGAACATCAGTATTTTTTTAAAAGCTCCCAGGTGGTTGACTCTAATGTGTGGCCAGTGTGGAGAGCCACAGCTGTCTCTACTGAGAGAATGGCTACTCTGTTAGGTAAGAGACAACAGTAATTTTCACATCATCCATTACCCACTTCTAAATAACTGTAACGGCAAGTGCCGCAAGCTTTACCTTTTACTAAAACGTGGGAGAGACCTTTAGAATACTTGTGTCCCAGCGCCATTCTATTTAAATAGAAAAGGTAGACTGCCTCCCAATTATAGAAACAATTCACTACCTCAGAAGATAATTAGATAGGGAAGATAATTAGATACAACCGGAAAAGTCCTGAGAGACGCTCAGAGGTTTGACAGTATCCACACTTGTGCCAAACATTCATTACTCCAAAATGGGTTTTGTGAAAGAAACAAAATGAGATTTTACAAAGACTATAAATTTGGGCTAAAGGTTATTTAGTAATAATATAAGACCAGCTAACACTTATCAGGTACTTACTGTGCCAGACACCACGCTAAACATTTTACATGTAATATATTATTTAATGCTGAGAACAACTGTAGGAAGTGAGTATTATTATTCTAAGCCTATTTTGAACCCCTAAGTATTTACTGCTTACTATTTAATATGCAAGCAGAACAACTCTGAGAAGGAACATATCAGTCACTCCGTTTTACAGAGAAGGAAACTGAGGCCTGGAAAAGTTGGACAGCTGGCTGAAGTCTTGTATCCAGTCAGCAGTAGAGCCAGGACTGGAGGCCAGGCCTGGCGGACCCCAGGCCCTTGCTCTTAACCACAGTGGTACATTTTCTTTTAATTTTTATTCTCACACTAAGGGCAACAGAGTGACAAGGTGCTAGCTCTTGGTCATGCAGGATTTTGGCAATTGTGGGAGTTTGAAATTTCGGCGCAAGTGGGAAATTTGAAATATGAAAGGAATCTGGAATTTGGGCAGAAATGACTAAATGACACAGAGAAGTGGTGTCATGCTGTGGCTGAGAGCACGGATCCTGGAACCAGGTCACCTGCCTTTGAATCCCAGCTCTGCTGTTTCTGACCTTGAGGCCTTGGGCAGCTTCCTCGACCTCTCCACGTCGGTTTCCTAATAACGCCTGCCTCATAGGGTTAGCATGAGGATTCAATGAACTAGTTATCTGTAAAGTGCTAGGCCTCAGAACAATGCCTTGCAAACTGTAAAAACTATTAATTTTAAATTAATAATTAAATTAAAAAACTATTAATTGTCAAATAAATTTGGGCTTAGATTAAATTCTATGTACACATGCGGAAAGCAAACTGTTTTTAGTCAAGGGGGCCTTTTTGCATGACCGACATCTATCGTCCCAAGAAATAATTTCAAGAAATCCTTTTCTCCTGGTAAACAATTCACTTATTTTAACAGCACAGTCTTCTAGCTAGTTTTAAAGTAAAAATACTGCCTTCCAAATATTTAAACTAGGGCCAAATACTTCTCTTGGTACAGCCCACAAAATGATAAGGATGTACTGAACAAGCCAAAAATCTCAGCTAAACCAGGACGAGCAGACTAGTTTTAGGTTGGGGAACAATCTCAGCTCTGCCATTTTAAACCTTTGTGTCCTTTAGCAAGCTACTTACCCTTTCTGTGACTCAATTATCCTGATATCATCTAATTGAGGAATATATTGTTATTAACGCCCCCCGCCCCCATTTTACAGATGAGGATGTCAGGGTTTAGTAACTTGGCCAAACTCACTGAGCCACGAGATGACAGAGCCTGGATATGTGGCTGTTAGTCTGCGTGCTCAAGTCCAGCACATCACAGATCTCACCACCCCACTAGACAGAGGAGGGAACTGAGGCCAAGAGACGGGAGTGAATTCCCCAGTGTCATGCAGCTGGCTGGGCACAGCGAAGATTAATTAGAAAAAGTGGTTTAGCCAAATGACATAAAAGTCCAGCTGTCCATAAACTGAAGCCCCTCTCTCTCTATACACCAAACAACACCGAGAGCCCCCAAGTTGGGACTTTCAACTAAACCTTGTCCTGTGTTTATGCTTTACAGGTGAGGTCCACGTGGAAGGACAGGAACATTTTTACATGGAGACACAAACTATCCTGGCTATCCCAAAAGAGGAAGATAAAGAAATGGTGTTACACCTTGGAACACAGTATCCAACCCATGTGCAGGTAACAGGATGTTTTTGGAAACAGAGACTGCAGATGACATGAGATATGAGGCCCTTAAGGCAGACCTTCCACTCTAGGAGCCGTTTGATTCCTCCCCTCTCCGCGCCTCAGACTCCCTGCACACTTACGTTAGCTAAAGTCCAGAATGAAGAAAATGGGGCAAATATTCCCCTAAAAGGACAGACCTTTCCAATAGATCTGAAAATGTTGCTACCTTCTGAAATACAGGGCAAAGTTCATCTTTCCCATAACAATTGATTGTGTAAAACTTAATCTCAGAGAGGACAAAGCCTTAATATTATGTCCCCCTTTCCCCTTGTGGTTCATCTGCGTTGCTTCTCTACGTGAATGCTTTCGTGTGTTGGTGGTACATGTGTATGTAAATTTCCCTTTGTGGTTCATCTGAGTTGCTTCTCTACGCGCATGTTTTTGTATATTGGTGGTGCACATGCACCTGTAACGGGATTGCATTTCCTAGACATTTTCAGCTCAGTGCAGTAGCACATGAATTCCAGTCCTGTTCCAATGGCTGAGAAATAAGGCATTGCTGCCCCAAGGCAAGTAAAGAAAATCCTCTGACATTCCCCTCTTCTGAAAGTGTGGAGTTGTAGGTCCTCGAAGAGTGCCAGGCACCGGGGGACACTCAGACACTTCTGCTGGGAGAAGGAGTAATGACAAGCGTCTCTGAGGGGGAAAGCCCGGGCTCCCTGGTGGAGCACAGTGAGTTGGTACCTTGAGGTCTGAAGGGATGGGTAGGCTGAGTGGGAGGAAGAAGCTACCAGCTGCCGTTCAAGGCAAAATGGAAGGCTGAGGGGACTGATGCTGAGCTGCGATGTGGCTGCAGCCTCTACAGTTGCAAGTTTTAAAGTGAACAGAGGAGGAGCGAGGAGATATGGGCTTTGCCCCTAAGCAGCTACATGATCTTCGACAGGTCGCTGGCCATCAGTATCTGTTTTTGTTAACTGAGGAAAATAATGAAGATCACCTCTGAGGTCTCTTTTGGCAGACGGTGTGTGGCTCTGGGCTCCAAATGGGTGACCAATATGTCCCAACGTCGCCCTTGCTGTCTACCATCCACATCTCCTGGGGTGCAGTCAGTCAGCTCCATGACAGCAGGCATTTCCCAGGAGTGACTAGGGCACTGGGTATGCACAGTCCATGGCCCAGAACCGGGGGCAGTATCAAAAGCAGGCCAGCAAGGATTTGAAAAGACATTTCTCCAAAGTTCTATGAATGACTAATAAGCACATGAAAAGATGCTCAGCATCATTAGTCACCAGGGAAATGCAAATCAAAACCACAACAATACCACTTCACAGCCACTAGGATGTCTGTAATCAAAAGGACAGCCAATAACAAGTGAAGAGGAAGTGGAGTAATTAGAACCTTCTTACACTGCTAGTAGGCATGAAAACTGGCACAGCCAGTTTGGAAAACAGCTTGGCAGTTTCTGGGGATATCAAAAATAGAGTGACCATATAACTCAGCAATTCCCCGACTAGATGTCTACCCAAAAGAATTGAAAACATATGTCTACACGAAAACTTATACACGAATGTTCACAGCAGTGTTGTTCACAACAGCCAAAAGTCCATCAACTAATGGATGGACACGACACAAATGTCCATCGACTAATGAATGATAAAAAAAGGTGGTCTATCTATGCAATGGAATGCTATTTGGCCATAAGAAAGAGTGGAGTACTGGTACATGCTACAACGTGGACAAATCTTGAAAACATAAAGCTAAGTGAAAGAAGCCAGTCACAAAATACTGCATACTGTATCATGCTACTTAGATGAAATGATCAGAACAGGTAAATCTACAGAGACAGAAAGCCCATTAGTAGTTGCCTGGTGCTGGGGGTGTGGGGAGAGCTGAGGTTGAGGGGAGAATGGCAATGACTGCTCAATAGATGCAAGGTTTCTTTGGGGATACTTAAAATGTTCTAAAGTTAGATTAATGACGATGGTTGCACAGTTCTGTAAATGTACTTGTTGAACTACTGAATTTCCTTTACTACGCAGAGGGGAAGTACACGGGTGAGGAAATACACTATTAAATTGTGCTCACATGGCTTCCGGGACTCCCCTCTTGCAGGAATTTGTGGCTGCGGCACTAAACGTCCCAAGGAGTAGGATCGCCTGCCATATGAAAAGAGCTGGAGGAGCCTTTGGGGGGAAAGTGACCAAGCCTGCTGTGCTAGGAGCTGTCAGTGCTGTGGCCGCCAACAAGTAAGAGTCACAGTGATAGCTGTTAACGTCAGCAGTCCTGCAGGGCAGATGCCTCCTCCGTTCTTCCAGCCCTGCGCCCCACCTCACATCCCATGGGTCATGGCCTTTCCTTTCCAAAGGAGGTGGTGAGCGCGTGGGTGAAGGAGCAGTGGACCCAGAGCCAGAGGACCTGTGTTCAAGCCCTGCTCTGCCCACTCTCTCCCACTCTCTCTGGTGCCTCGTCCAGGGCGCTCTGAGAGGGTGTCTGAATGTGGGGGGCGAACTCACACAGCTTTGGTTCTCAACCCCTTCGGCCGCAACATCCCCCTTAGGGCAGATATTTTAATCCCCTTTTAGTATCCCAAAGTGAAATCCATAATAATAAAACCTCCTTATATACGTAATTGCAAAATAATCATACAATGCCTTAATGTATATAAAAAAGAAATGAAAGTAACATAACCAAATACTGTATCATTTCAGTATCTGAATTCTCAAACATGACTAAAACAGAATGATAAAGTAATAGGCTTCTCTTTAGCTTTTAATGTCTCCACAAACTTCCAAAATGTTGCTTAAGGCATGTTCCTATCCCCATGGGAAACCACTAAACCAGATTATCTCAAGCCCCTTTCCTCATTTTACATCTCCACAACTTTATGCAGCATCCAGCATATTAACAGAGTCGTTTCCTGTAGGACTGGCCGCCCAATCCGGTTTGTTTTAGAGCGTGGTGATGACATGCTGATAACTGCTGGCCGCCACCCACTCCTCGCAAGATACAAAGTGAGTGAGAGTGAAAATTTCGGGAAACTGCCTAGAAC
Source organism: Equus przewalskii (assembly GCF_037783145.1). Classification (NCBI taxonomy): domain Eukaryota; kingdom Metazoa; phylum Chordata; class Mammalia; order Perissodactyla; family Equidae; genus Equus; species Equus przewalskii. The sequence continues at coordinate 85,721 of NW_027227713.1, read as the reverse complement.
GTTGTCCTATGATAACCAATCGATATTGAAGACAATTACTAAATTCCATACCACTTGAAAGGGATACTTGGATACTGCCTAAAAGTAACCAGAACTTTCTGGTCAGTTGGGATCATGGTCAACTTGGGCACCATCCTCAGTGTTCCTCTGGTGACTGTCGCATCAGGGCATGTGCATGAACTAGGTCTGGATCCACCAGTGGGATCAGATGTGTTTGTGTACAGCAGGGCCTGGCTGTAAAGGACTCCTGAGAAAATGGTTTTACTTGTTCTATCCCTTTGCAGGTTGGATTCATGAACAATGGTGTGATCAAAGCTGCTGACGTTGAATATTATATCAACGGCGGATGTACTCCTGATGAGTCTGAGCTGGTAAATAAGCGATACGCCTTTCCCATAAGTTACCAGTTTAGCTGTACATGTCACACTTTATTTGCATGAACTTTTCTCTTTCAAATGGATAAATTGTGTGAAGAGTTTGAGTTAGAGATAAAATTTAGATATGTGGTTTTGAATATTTGATAGATGTGAAGTTTTGTTTGTTTTGCTTTAATTTAGGTGATAGAGTTCGTTGTGCTGAAATCTGAAAATGCATATAATATTCCTAATTTTCGGTGCCGGGGTAGGCCTTGCAAAACAAACTTGCCATCCAACACTGCCTTTCGAGGATTCGGCTTCCCCCAGGCTGCAGTGGTAGTGGAAGCTTACGTATCTGCTGTGGCAGCTCAGTGTAACTTACCCCCTGAAGAGGTAGGTAATCAATCAGAACCTCCGAAAAAACTCTGACTTCATTGGTTCAGATATATCCTGAGCACCTACATATAGCATTATGTCAGCTTCTAAGTAGATTCAAAGAACTAAAGGACATCATCTGTGTGTCGGTTAGCTTTTCTGTGTAACGAGTCAATCATAAAACGTAGTGGATTAAAACAAATAGCATTTCTTCTGATTCTGCAGGACAGCTGGGTAGCTCTTCCCATGTGGGCTAGTTCAACCGGAGTTTTATGGTCTACGACAGCTTCACTTACATGTCTGGTGGTCATTGGGCTGATTAGTCTAGGGGATGTCTCAGCTGGGAAGGCCCGTCTCTGCTCCACAGAGGCTCTCTTCCTGCAGTGGGCTAGCCCAGGTTAGTTCTCATGGTAGTTCAGAGACTTCCCAAGAGTAGCAAGAACATGGCAAGGCCTATTGCACAAGCACTTTTCAAGCCTCCACCTTTGTTGCGTATGTATTGTCCCATCGGCCAAAGCAAGTCCCATGACAGTCCCAGAGTCGATGTGAAACCACCCAAGGGCATGAACAGAGTGGAATGATCACGGCCATTTGTGCAAACGTCCTACCTCAGGTCAAGATTTTGAGGAGCTAATTTGAGAACAGTTAAGAATAAGGAAATGTTGTGTAGAGTAAAAGAATGTTGAGTCAGGAGAATTGCCTCACCACTAACAAAACTTGTGACAGGGCTAATAATAGTATCTACTATTTCTCAGGGTTATTGTAAAGTTACTTGAAATAATACACTTAGCAGGCAGCCTGGAGCGTACGAAGTGTTCAATAGTCATTATGTATGGTTAATATATATTGTGTTCTATCGTTATGATGATTATTGTTATCATTGTGTTTATACATTTACACTTGTACTTGCATATCGATAGCCATTTAAATAGTTGTTTCTTTTTCTAGAAGGGCTTTCTTTATATCAGGTATATAACAAAAAGGTATGCTTCAAGTTTTATTTTAAATTCCATTTCATTTTCTTGTCATTCAGGTTAAAGAAATAAACATGTATAAGACAATTAGCAAAACAGCCTATAAACAGACATTTAATCCAGAGCCCTTGCGAAGATGCTGGAAAGAATGTCTGGAGAAATCCTCATTTCATGCTAGGAAACTGGCTGCTGAGGAATTTAACAAAAAGAATTACTGGAAGAAGAGGGGGCTTGCTGTGGTCCCCATGAAATTCACCGTTGGGCTTCCCATGACCTTCTACAATCAGGTGAGGCTGGGAGAGACGTCTTCTTGCCAAAAGCTCTTTTCCACACGACTGGCTGTCTGAAAAAGTCGGTCGTGTGCAACCAGGCATGGTCCCCTCAGGGGGGAGAAGGAACTGGGGGCGTTCCCTGGAGCAGGAAACAAAGTGGCTTCGGTCACGCATTGGGGACCACAGGTATCAGGGCAGCCCTGGTGCGACACAGCACCGAGGACCTCAGAGAGCAGTCAACAGATAGAGTCCAGCTCAGGGGGCTCTGGCCTTGCTGAGGGCCCCAAAGCTGGGTTTAGGGTACGGGGTCAAGTTTCAGATCCACGAGCGAATTGGAGGAAACAAGAAGATCCCTTTCTCTCTTTCCTAATTTCTTAATGACAACAGTAGGGTCATTTGAAGATGGAGTTTTCAGAAACACATGAGCACAGAATCTTGGAGTTACTATAGGGACTACTGGGCCCTCTTTTTTAACTTCACTTTAAACAGTTTTACTTGGGGTTCTGATTCTCTCTTTCATTTTTTCCTTCTCTCCCCATCATTCTTTGAAATGTCTCCATAACCAAACCCAAGCAAACCAAAGAATACAGGCCTCCTCACCGTGTGGATGAGGTGTGGCCACACTCTCTCTTACTGAAATTATCTTCCGTGTCCACCGCTCCTCGGAGTCTGCCATCAAGGCAGAAGGCAGAATGAGAGGGGAGGGGGAAAGGCGGGGAGCTGCAGGCTCGGCACGGACGTCAGGCCTTCCCGAGGCGGTACCGCTCGAGCCAGAATCACCTACAGACCCCCTTTAAAGGAAGGCATTCTCTGGACTTTCAGTGGTTGCTGCAACTGTTTATTTTAATGTAATTTAACTGTGTAGAACCACAAAGCAAAGAGTAATATAGCTCTTATGCCTTTATAAAACACAAGCAAATTTGGAAATTAAGTAAAAATAATATTTTAATGCCAGTAGTATTCAAAATAGCAACATGAACTTAATGTGGTGGCTCATGTTGCTCTTCTAAAACTAAACCCTCACTCACAAGATGCTGCTGCTTCCAGCCGCTGCTGTACAAGGCGTTTGGAAGCCTTCATCCTAAATGTCTGTGGAGGGCGTGATGTCTCCCTGTGGCCCCCTTACCTCTAAGATGCCTTGTCAATGAAAGCAGTCCTGCTGGTGCTCATACAGCCGTCCGCACAAAGTCTAGCGTGGGCTCTGGAGGCTCTGGCAGTGCTCGTTCACACCTGGTCCTCATTACTCTCGTTGGATTGTCATGAGCTGAGAGCACAGAGTTTCAGAGTTGTTGTAGAGAGCTTGATGGGCCTGAGAAAGAATGCCGTCTCGCACCTAGGAGCCTGGGACGGCTAAATTAGTCCATTTGCTCTAAAGGTAGTTTCATGTGCAGGGAGCGCAGAAGAATAAGCTTTGGAGAAGCAGCTCCCAAGGCCCCCAGGAGGCAGGAGATGGTGGAGGGAGATGAGCCACCATTCGTATACCGACGTTGATGGTTTTCAAGTCTGGGGCTCCTTGAAAGGGGTTGTCCGTAGCCACCAATAATGGCTTTGTCCTCCAGTATAAAGAATGAAAGATGGGCTCAGTGAAGCAAAACCGTTCACCTGGCGACCTCAGCCTAATGCACAGCTACCCTTGGCCACACCGATCTCCACACTGGTGTTATAATTAATTCCCCCAGGCTGCAGCTCTCGTCCACATCTATCTCGATGGCTCTGTCTTGGTGATTCACGGTGGCTGTGAAATGGGACAAGGCCTTTACACCAAAATGATTCAGGTGAGATGAGTACCTGTTTCCTCCCTTGTGGAAGAGAATAGTGTCGCACAGTCGGTTAACAGCTTTTTTCCTGTTGAGCAGGAGAAGTACTGTCACATTAAATGCACAGGTCAATGGTGAGACTCATGTTGATTTCAGGAACACAAAAATGCGGGGGGGGGGGGGGCGATGGGAGTGCGTGTTAGAATGGAGGAAATATGTCATATTATTCTTCCTGCATACTCCAGAACCAAGCTGTTAGGTCTTCTGAAAAACGTGATTCCAGTTTTCAAAGATAAAGCACTTTCAGCTTTATGACAACTGCTCAAGGCAACACTGTGTTAATTCAAATCTTCATTAGAAATAAATGTGTTTAATAGGATGAGAAATTATGTTCTTAGAATTCACAGTCTGCTTAGAAACTCACCACAACTGACTAATATTTGTACTAATTCAAAGAAGTGTTTCTAATATTGTCGAAAGATCAAGAGGTTATTTGCAATCCCTTCTTTTATAATATTAAATAAGAATTTGTTGAATATGAAATTTGAATTAAAAATGTGGGACAAGGGCAGATTTTCTCTCCCACTGAAAAATAGAATATATTTTCTTTAAGGAAAGAATATTATTTAATAGCGTGCTTGGAATTAGGAAATCACAAAAATCCACAGGGCCTTCTTTGAACATATCTTGCTTCTTTACAATAAAACCCTTATGGCTACAAAATGCCCCAGAAAGGAAATAAAATCTGCTAAATTGTCTGTAAACCACAAGGAGAAGATGCAGGTGAAACAGTGAGATGGAGACCCCAGCCTTGCTTGCGTCTGTCCTACTAAACCAGACGCCTCAGAGTGACCACATGGCTCCTTGACATTGGTGTAAGAGAAGGCACAGAGAGTCTTCAGTTGGCCGCATGTCTGAAAAGCAGTGTATCTTTTACAGTGCCATTTAAAATCTTCAAATTCACAATCTACGTATAAGACTTCAATGTTTGTCCCTATAAGATAGCCAGGGTTTTTTGTCAACTTTTATTTTGTTTTTTATTTTTTTTTGACGAAGATTAGCCCTGAGCTAACTACTGCCAATCCTCCTCTTTTTGCTGAGGAAGACTGGCCCTGAGCTTACATCCATGCCCATCTTCCTCTGTTTTATGCTTGGGATACTTACCACAGCATGGCTTTTGCCAAGCGGTGCCACGTCCGCACCCGGGATCTGAACTGGCAAACCCCGGGTCACCGAGAAGCGGACCATGCGAACTTAACCGCTGGGCCGGCCCCAGATAGCCAGGTTTTATACTCAGTTCAAAAAAGAATTAAATGGTTTTTAACCTGGTGGGAGGGAGGCTTAGAGACAAAGAAATAAGTAATATTTTTCTTCTGCTTCTGGCAGGTGGCTAGTCGCGAACTGAACATCCCCCAGTCGTACATACACCTGTCAGAAACCAGCACAGTCACCGTGCCCAACACTTTCTTCACGGCGGGCTCCATGGGGACAGACATCAACGGGAAGGCTGTGCAGGTGACTGTTCTCTCAGTTCTCAGTCACCCAATAACAGTGCTGCAAGGGACCCTGTCCCACTCCTTTTATGGAAGATGAAACCGAGGCCAAGAGAGGTCAAGTGGCAGGGTCTAGGTCACTAATTTCTGGCAGAGCTGAGACTCCAAGTGGTTGCAGCTCCCTCTATGGGTTCCTTCTTTCCTCCCCAAAATCTACCTATAATTTTTCTAATCACTTTCAAATAAGTAACAACCCATTGATCACTTTTATTTGCAGAATCCATCTCATCTCAATAATTAGAATGTCCAGCCGAAAACTCCAAAACGTACTTGAAATTGCAGTGTCTCTGCTACTCTCCAGCTTGGGCCTGCAGATAGAAAGGGGGTGGAATAGCTTCTCCCCACTTCCCTCCCTGCGCTTTCTCACACACCCATCCCCCAACTCCTGCCCCACTTCCTAGCCTACGTTTCAGACCCTTGTGAAGTCCAAGGCAGAGAGAGCACAGAGGTAAGAGGCAGCACAGGCCTCAGCACCTTCCGGCCTTGCTCCAGCTGACTCCCTCCCTGTGGATGCTACTGTGAGCTCCTTACAGGGTCCCTTCTGGGTAACTGACATGGGCGGTGCCTCTCCTGTGGCTTTAGCCACTGCTGACCTGCCCCAGCCCCTCCCTGAGCCCCAGGCCACCTCCAGCCTCTTTCTACTGAGTTACCTCCCCCTCTTTAGGAAGCTGTTATAGGTGGAGTCCTTTTAAAATCTAGAGATCAGAGGTTACCAGGAGCTGGGAGGAAGGGCAAATGAGGAGTTATTGCTTACTGGTCCCAGAGTGTCTGTTTGGAGTGATGAAAAAGTATCGGAGAGAGAAGCAATGGTTGCAGAAAAAAAAATACAAATAAGAATAAGATTATTTTAAAAAGTCAGTGGGCGAAGTTCAACTTGCAACTTGAAAACTTCTTTTCATGTTGAATATTGCCAGGCCACCTTTGAGACAAAATAAAATTCTGCCTCTGAAGTCTAAAAATGTGGAAATCCGAAATGGAACCTTTGCGCACACTGGCCTCCTTGTCTGGTTTGGGCAGAGCCGTGTCCAGCAGACCCAGAGGCTCCCTGGAGGGAAAGGAGTGACAACTTGTCGTCTGATTGCCCTTCAGACAGTCTGCAGCTCTTCAGTGGGCTTCCATGGCGGGTTGCCCACTAAGACCCGCAGCTTCCTGAGGCTCTGGAGTCTTTGTCAGTCAGCCATCACTTCAGACATTCCGAGGAAACATATGGCAAACGCTGAGGCCCCGTTGGCTGCAAAGACGACAGTGGCTCCAGCCTTGCTGTAAACAGACTCTCCGTCCGCTGTGGAAGATGAAGTTGTTAACTCCAGAATTCTTTTTAAAACTGAAGTCATTCGTATGGGAGTAAAGTCTCGGAAATGGCTGTAAGAGAAAAATGCCTTATAGAAAAAAATTCTGCATAATTTCAAATCAAAAGCAGGAGTAAATGGATTAGGTAAATCAGTAAACATTGGTTCTTTTAAGTCTACGGAAATAGAGATTAACTGAGTATTAAATACCTCAAAGCAAGGAAAGCAGCAAGGAGGGAAGATTGATTTCATTTTGGTTTTGTCTTCCAATTTTGTCTTAAAATGGAATGGTTAAACATAGAGAATTCAGTGAATCAGAAAAAAGTTACCCTAGGCGAGATCCACACCACGGGTTCTACCCAGGACACACGCACCTGAGAAGGCCATGCGGGCCGTGGGAGTCCCGCGCCCTCCCAGAGATGGCCCTCTGCCACCCCGGTGACCTGTAGACCTGTGTTCAGAAGTAGACGCCCGGCATCAGGGCCTCCCGGCCCCAGAGCCTGCGCAGCAAGCTCTCTGAGGGGCCCTGAGCACCTCTCACCAGGCTTGAGATGGAGGAAGCCCTGGCTGCCTCCTCCCTGAGAAGATGGAGGTCCCGGCGCACCAACGACCGTCTCCAGTGAAGGCCTCTCCCTAAACCAACCCTGCAGTCTCTTCACCTCCGACCCTTTGACATCGCAGAGGTGGGGTGGGACAGTTTGTGGCCACTTACTCTGCATGTCCTGCTTAGGAGGTCGAGCGCCTTGGTTTGGAATATGGGGCTATTTATCTTCTGTTGTGCTGGTCTCATCCTTTTGGGTCCTTAGCCTAAAATGAGTCAGGAAATGTCCCTTAACGTCTTGTTAATAAATAATAAATTATTAAATAATAATAAAGAAGAAAAAGAAACATAATGGCAAGTGTCACAAATCAAAATAGAGGAAGTCACGGGAAGAGAAAGTGAAGTGTTGGGTGCTGCCTGAGGCAGCAGGGAAATCAGGCAAGGCACTCCTGGGGGACCTGGAGCCTGACCTGGAGCGTGGTCCTGGCTGCTGCCGGGGAGGGCGCTGTGTAGGAGCTTGGGAGCAGAGGGAGCTCCTGTGCTTGTGCTGGAGGAGCTGCCAGGAGGCAGGGCGGCTGGAGCAGAGAGCAAAGGGGAGCGAGGTGGGAGAAGAGGAAGAAGGAGCTGAGGGTGAGGTTGGGTATAAATGCTCATCGTTGAAGCTGCCTAAAGGGTACGAGGGGGGAGTGTTGTACTAGTCTCTCTACTTTTGAGTGTTTTGAAATTTTCTGTAATGCAGAGGAAGCTGGAAAATCAGTTTCTGGCATTTGGAGCTTCAATAGGGGGTGGGGACCCTACCAAGGAACAGAAGGTAAGAGAATTCTCCATCCAGAGAAGGGCGTTCAGGAGGTCACAAGAGAATGACCAATGTTCTCTGTGATATCTCACTCTCCTCAAGGGAAAACCGATCTTAGGAGCCCGTAGACTGTTGAGTGTGAAGTGACGCGCAGGAGGACGTGGTCAGGCCCAGAAGGGGAAGGACAGCAGATACCGGCACAGGCAGGAACTCGACAGCTTACGTTTGCCTAGATGTGGCACTCTTTGGAAGGTATCCACTTGAAATGAGGACAGTGACTGAAAACCAAATGAACCAGCAAAGATAGATTTATGAAAACAAGGATCTTCCTAATGCGCCAGAAGCCAGAGATCAGTCCCCAAAGAAGGGATGATAGAACAGAAGGAACAGAAACCAGGAGAGGGTATGAAGGAAGTCTTGAGGCTGAGATGAATAAGTTAGAGCAGACATGTACAGAGATTTGTGTCTGAATTAAGACTGGAAGCCCAGCTGGGGCCACCGACATCCAGGACTTAGCAGGTGTAACGTCAGGGGCCCAAGATTCCAGCTCAATTATTTTTTATTTTCATTTCAATGACAATCTTTTAAAAATGAAAACAAACACATTTTGCATCACCAGAATGATCACTTTATCAGCGAAGTATTGCCATGAGATCTCTGCCCACATTTGGGACCAAAAAGTACACTTTGTGTCAAGACAAGAAGAAAAGAGCAGAGATAGACTTGCTACGTAAAGGATTTTTTCTTGCCCGGTGCAGAGCAGATGACTGCAAGGTAGAAGGTTCAAATGAAAATCCAGTGGCACTTTACACAAGGAGAGTGGAGACATGTGCCCCATCAACTGGCGTGTGATAGGCACCCGGAGCTCCAGAGTCTGTGACCCAAGTGGTCAAGACTTTCTCCACGTTCCAAGCAGCAACTGAGCTTCAGAAAAACAGCAGGATCAATCAACTAAATTAATGTTGTTATTTTGAATTTTACTGGTATGTAGGTTGGTATGCACACTTTTTAATTTTTGCTTTAGAATTATAAAAGAGCTATAACTCTATGCAGACTGTACCTAGCTTTTATGTTAGCATGTATTTGAATGACATTCTTATAGAACTAATTTTAAGTCTACGCTGCAGGATCCACAAGAATATTTGTTTCCTTCAAAGGGATTCCATACGTTACTCGTGTTTAAAAAACCCTGCTGAGAGGACTAGGGAGAGGTCCACGAAACTGACAGTCTGCACTTGAATTGATTTCAATGCTTAACATTTTGCTAATCCCTGTGCGTTTTATTTCTGACGTTGTTTCAAATGTCGATGTTTAGAACGCCTGCCAAATTCTCATGGCCCGTCTTCAGCCAGTCATCAGGAAGAACCCCAAGGGAAGCTGGGAGGACTGGGTGAGTGTCCTCTTCATCAGCCCTGCCTGGAAAAGGCCACCCCTCCAGATGGCCAAAGTTCCTTGGGGGCTGGTTGGCGAGGCCCATTCAAGAACAAAACATTTATTAGCGTTTACTCCAGCTTTTCAAAAGTGTGAAAAAGCTGTCTGTGTTCACTGAAACTCAGCTTTATCTCTGAGCCTGACTTGCCACAGAGCAGGATTACAGCCTGGGCTCCCAGGCTTGCGGCCCCGCCTCTTACTGCTGGACCTGAGGGATAGGTGCCCCCTCGGTTCCTCAGGGCCCTGGCTCTCTCGCCACAGCAGTGGAGGTAATAGCAGTCCTCATGTCACAGGAGCATTCTAGTTTTAATAACAATCCTTACTACAATTACCGTTAGGGTTATTCCCAGCCCTGCCGGTTTACTCCAGCAGGGAAGCTGACATAATATACTAAGACAGTCAACCGAATTATTTGGGTAAAAAGCAGGGTCAAAATACATGCATACATAGGGGTGTGTGTATCTAGTTGTATGTATACATACATGCCTATGTCCATACTTACGTACGTAAGTCCATAAAGATGGTCTAGCCCCTTTCCTAATTTAAAAAGCCAAAAAGGGTGAAAAGTAGTAGACTTTGCGCTGTGCAACCCCCATAAATAGAGGGTCCCCAGCGCACAGCTAGCAGCTGCCTTGAAGCCCCTCCCTTGAAAAGCGTGACCTGCGGCTTGTACAAGCGTAAGTCTCCTTGAGGTGAATGCGGGCACACAGCTCGGTGCAACGAGAGGAGGCAAGCCCCACATGGAAGGCATTTTTCCTTATTTTTTTCTCATATTTCTTTGTATCCAATCATCTGTTCCAGATTGCAAAAGCCTTCCAGGAATCCATCAGTCTCTCGACTACTGGATATTTCAAGTAAGGGCCGTTTTCACTTTGGATTACACTTGGGCAGGGGCGGTGCTCGCTCATCAGCCTCACAGATGCCCAGAGCACTGGAGCTCAGCTGCACCGCCCAGCCTTAACCCTTCTTCAGTCATGGGCCACGGGAGTGGGGAGGGAGAGCTGGGGAGTGCAGGGACTCCTTGGGGCAGCCGCTGTTCACCACCCAGGAGGGACACCACAGCTATCTACACACACTCCGACCACCCCAGTAACTGCGCGCTGGAGGGAGGGGTCAGACACCAGTGGGCCTCTCCCTGTGTCTGCGTGGTCCTCTTGCAGCTCTGATCAGCACAGCCCCCCCAGCCCCCGACCAGTCGCAGGAGAAGAGGGAGGAAGGCCTTCGGCCCCAGGGGAAGGGGGTGCTCTGTTCATGTCCAGGACCACTAGTGGGGCAAGCGCCTGTTCCTTTCACTCCTGACTTGTCTTCTCAGAGGCTACCAGACGAATATGGACTGGAAGAAGGAGGAAGGGGACGCTTTTCCATATTATGTCTACGGAGCATCCTGTTCTGAGGTTGAAGTCGACTGTCTGACGGGGGCTCATAAGGTAAACAGCAACATTCGTGCTGGCCATCTTCATAGTACAGACAAACACATTGATGTGTTTTCCCTGCTGTGCATAACAGTCAACTTGATCCTGCCACTGGAAGAACCAGGGACAGATCTGCCATCCTAGTAAAGATCTGTTCCAAATAAGTAATCCCTTCTGTCACGTGTTTTTCTCTCGGCACAGCTCCTTAGGACCGACATCTTCATGGATTCTGCTTTCAGCATAAACCCAGCCCTGGACATTGGACAGGTGTGTGTTCCCAGAAGCACCCCCACATGAACTTCTGGTCAATTCCATTCAGTACATTATTTTCCGGAGTCCTCTGAACACTGTTTATACCTGGTGCAAGTGTTCTGCAATATATATTATGGATTACACGCACACACAAACACACAAGTAGATAAAATATTGGGACAGAATTTCAAGAAAAAGTTAACAATGGTTGTCTTTGCATGGCAGGAATGTGTATGACATTCTGCTTTATAATTCTTGGTGTTTTCTAATTTTTCTTCAATGAACATTAATATGTCACAAATAGGGAACGTTGTATAAATACATAATGATAAATTTGCGTTAGTATTCATATTAATGTTGAATTTAAACAGATTACACAATTTAGAGAATTATAAGGGGAAAATGCTTAAACACAATTTTTCCCCTCTTGCTGAATTTAATTCTGATTTTTATCTCACAAATAAATAAAATTAAGGCACCCAAAGTCTTTTTAAACTTCGAGTTCAAAGCTTTCCAGCTGTTGGTGTGGCTCTGCTTCCTTTGTGGCCTGGTTACTCAGGGCGGGGCCAGTGGACCAGCCTTAGCCCAGCCCCGATCTGCCACCCAGCTCCGGGGCGAGGCCAGGCCACTGGTCCGCAGGCTACACCTGAGCAGCAACCTGGAGCCTTGAGCGGCTTGGCCTCCAACCCCACAGACAGATGGTGCTGTCATCTGCTGACAGCTTCCCACCACCTAAGTCCTAAGAGACTGGTTTTCATAGCTTGGCCAGTGGGCTTTATAAGGAATAGTTTTATTGGTCCCTCAGTGTTTCTCCAAATGTGGTCCTCAGACTCTGCAACAGAAGCACCGACAGTGTTGTTTGGAAACGTGGATTCCTGGCCTCCCCAGGCCCAGACCTGCTCCATCATAACTTTGCTGGGCTGGGGCTTAGAATCTGCGCATTTAATCTGCGGCTGAAACTCACCTTAAGGCTGTAAAGTGTGAGAAGCCCAGCTAGCCCAGGCCCCCCTCCCCTCCCTGTGCCTCCCTGCTCCCAGCCGTCCCTGCCTCCTTGATGCTTAAGCAAAGGCAGAAAGGGAGATGTGATCAGGAAAGCCCTACATTTGTCACGTTGGAAAATGAAAGAAAACAGGTGTGTTAGACTGGAACTCTGGGACTTTGATCTTTTCCTTTAGGGACAGGCATTTGGAAATATCCAAATTTAGTGTTTAAATTTGTTTACCTTATTCCTAAATTTTACGTTCCAATAAAATGCAAACTACAATTCTCTTTCAATTTTTATAACCTCCAGGCAGACACTCTCTTTAAAAGGGACCTTTCTCTTAGAGCATAATAGTTTGTAAATAGAAGTCAACATGGCTTTTAATAAAAAAGATATAATTTAATAAAAGTATTTAATTTAATAAAAAATGTTTCTTCCAACCCACTCTGTTTAACACTGATCTACTCTCCATAGTAACTTCTAAAGGGAAGTAAAGAAATCCAGATATTATAATAAACTACATTGTCCTGGTTCCATTTGTGCTAGTTCATGTTCCTTTAACGTTAGCTCCTTTTTCGTCTAGTCCAACAGACGTTTATTGAGAATCTGTGTACCAGGCACCAAGCTAAGAACAGAATACAAGAAGGCCAGGCCTCAGGATGTCTGTAAACTAGTGAGAGAGGTGAACAAGGAAAATGCCCTCTGAGTGCCCCTGTGATGGGGGAATGTGTTCAAGATGCAATGAGCCTGGAGGAAGCACTTCCTAAATCCACCCAGGGGCTGGTGGGGGTGTCCAGAAGGCTCCAAAGAGGCAATAATTCTTCAGCTGGGACTTGAAGGATAAATAGGAGTCTGTCAGGTGGACGAGCTGAGGTGGGAGCAGTGAAGAGAGTCAGGACTGCATTACAAAGACCTGGAGACCTGAACGGATCTGGTGTAGTTGGAGAATGACAGGGAATTTGACAAGTCAGGTCCCTGGAATGGGGGATCCCTGAGTGAGAAGAGCTGGGGATGAGGCCAGGCAAGATGGCAGGCACCAGACCCTGAAGGACCCTTTATAAAATCCACCACGGTGCTTTCAAGAACGGCTTACTATGGTTCAGAGCTCCATTTCAGTCACATTGGAATCTTTATTCAACCACTCTCATATACTTATGAACTGTGGAACTTCTGCCTGTAGATTGAAGGAGCGTTTGTTCAAGGCATGGGATTCTACACCATAGAAGAGCTGAAATACTCCCCGGAAGGTGTGCTTTATTCTCGGGGTCCGGATGACTACAAAATCCCCACTGTCTCTGAGATACCAGAAGAGTTCTATGTCACCTTGGTGCGTTCCCAAAATCCCATAGCCATCTACTCATCCAAGGTAAGAACTGAGACCTCCGTATTGGGTTTGCAGGGGCTGCGATAACAAAATACCACCCACTGGGTGCCTTAAACAGCAGACATATATTTTCTCACAGTTCTTGAGGCTGGAAGTCCGAGATCAAGGTTTGATTTCTTCTAAGGCCTCTCTTTGGTTTGGAGATGCCACTTCTTCTCACTGTGTCCTCACATGGTCGTTCCTCTGTGTGGGCACGTTTCTGATGTTTCTCTCTGTGTGTCCTAATTTCCTTTCTTATGAGAACACGAGTCATTGGATTAGGGCCAACCCTGAAGACCTCATTTTAGCTTAATTCCCTCTTTGAAGACTTTGTCTCCAAACAGTCACATTCTGAGGTACTGGGGGTTAGGATTTCAACATATGAGTTTTGGGGGACACAGTTCAGCCCATAACAACTTATTCTTTCAAGAAATCATGAAAAACAGTTGCTTGCTCCTTTGAATTGCAAACCCCAAAAGGAAAAGGGAAAAGAAAAGCAGACCCGTGACAGAGGGGTGCTCACCAACTCCGAGTAGAGTCTTCACTCTTGAGAGAGATCATGAAACAAATTTAGATCAAACAAGAAAGGTCAAGGAGGAGTCACACATCTTGGTTCATTAGGCTACGGGTCACCGTGAGATAAAACTGAAATTGTAAGCAAATTTCACCAGCCCAGAGCTTTCTTTGCTGCAACCTTCCCACATGTCCTCCAGACTCAGTTCTTTCTTGCTCTCACTGCCTCTTGCCCACCCTCCCCAAATCAGAAGGGACTTCTAAACCAGTTTCTCACCAACTGTTCGCTCTGAGACGTTAATAGCCACTGATACAAGAGGTGTTGACCTCATGCTTCCTGGAGCTCATGGGCTCTAACTGGCCCATAAAGACCTATACAAGGGTTCTCAAACACAAGTGTACAAGAAACACAACGTCTCCAACTCACGTTCTACTCAGAGCCCACATCTGGCCAGACTGATGGCAGCTTTAACCTCAGGTTTTCAGGGAATTCTCTCTTTTTCTTAGGAGTAGGTCAAGGTTGGGAGGAAGGTGAGACTTCCTGTCTGAATGGCCTCTGTCTCCACTTCTGCACCAGACTTTGGCCAGGGACCTCTCTAAAGACCACCCCAACACGAGCCTGCCTCTTGGGGTCTAGCCACCTCCCTGCCAGTTCTGCTCCTAACAAGGCGCCAGACCTCTCTGCTCTCACCCTCTGCTCCTCACCTCAGAGGAGGCCTGTTCTTCCACCAGCTCCACCTCTCCCTCAACCTTTGCTCCAGAGTAAAAACCAGAGCCTGGGGAGCCTTTACCGATGCTGGCATTCAGCACACACCAGGGATGCTGGCATTCAGCACACACCAGGGAAGTTAGCGAGTGTGAGAACTTTAGCAATCCTCTCCCCAGAGTCCACCACCTGTCTGTCTTTCAAGCACAGCTACAAAGATTGTCGTTGCTTCGTTTTGGTTTTGAGTTAAACACAGATGGTCTGGAGCCCAAGGTGAACTGTCCTAGAGGGAGCAAAGGGCTTTGGTCTTCAGGACTTTCCCGGGGCGGGGGGACAGGAATTGTTAGCTGCCCCACGCTCCTGATGTCCTGGGGCATTTTCATGAGCTACTCTGAGGAGAACCCCACACACCAATAGGCATGGGGGCATTTCGATTCTGGCAATTCAGATACACTCCATGCTGAGGATTATAAAGCCAGCAGAGGTGAGTGTGTTTGTGTACACACAAATTAGCCCTAAAAGAACCATGCATTTCTGATGGCCTTTTGCCCTCCTCTCAGGGATTGGGCGAGGCTGGAATGTTCTTGGGATCCTCTGTGTTGTTCGCCATATATGATGCAGTGACTGCTGCCCGCAGAGAGAGGGGGCTGACCAAGACCTTCACCCTGAGCAGCCCGGCGACTCCTGAGTTGATTAGGATGACCTGTGTGGATCAGTTTACTGACATGGTAAGGCGGGTGAGGAGGCATCGTGTTGTAATCACCCTATACATGGGCTTTCAGCTTCTTGGTATGGATTTGGTAACCATGAAAGAATTACAGGGCAGGTTCACCTTTGCCAATGGAAATTCTCATTTTGCCACCACTTGCTATTTGCTATACGCTTCATATCTCAGCTGCTTTGCAGTGAGCGAACCTCTTCCAAGGATGGTTTAATTGTTTCAGACCCCAAAGAAAAGCGCATGCAGCTGAGCCAGTGCTAATAGCCACTGGACATGGTAGCTGGAGACTGTCAACATTTTATCACAGTGCAATGATGTGGTATTTTAATTACCGCAATAACCAAATTAGTTTAAATAGATATCTGATCTGGTCAATTACGCAGAAAGTTTTTGTTAAGCAAACTAATAAAAATAACTTAAAGATATCAAGTCATTGGGCACATCTTGATATGCCTTGTACTCGCACGCTAATAGAACACAGTTCCATTTTCCAGCTGCTAAAAATACATCTAGAACTATCATCAGAGACCACTCCTCCAATGGGAGTATTGGAACGGCCCACCGCAGCCCTAAGCGAGTCTTTGGTATAGAATCAGAGTGCACCTTAGGCCTTTGAAATTACAGGGCTTCAGGGTAAGCTGCGTCTCATCCCAAACATAAAAAGTTTATGAGGATAAGGAGATTCATGACCCCAAGATTGAGAGAAATATGAAAATTACATAATTTTGGTAAGAATTAAATGGACATCGAGTTGTTCTTGTTTTAAAAACAATTTTTCTTTTGAATTACAACTTTTGTCATACAACGTTTTATTAATAACTATCTTGCTTCTTTTGACCTTTTTTTAGATTCCCAGAGATGATCCTTCAACATTTACACCTTGGTCCATCCGTGTGTCTTAATCCTACGTTTTCTTAGAAAATGTAAGAATACGTTATTGACCTTAAAATTTTCAAACCTGAGCAAAATACAGATTGGTCCCCAATTGTCAAGGATAATTTTATCATCTTTTAACTATTCTCTGTGGTTTAAGTCACCGCATGATTATGTTTTAGGATACAATTTTTCACCAAAAGGTGAAATTTCACCAAAAGATATAAAGAAGTTTAGAATCAGAAGTTCTTCTTTTCATTTGCATTATCTGAAGATCTACATCGTCATGATTTCAAAACATGGTGGAATTTTTGTTACTGGAACAACTCCTCTTGCTTTGTTCTTTCACAAGTCAGTAAAATCATGCACCCCCCCAAACTCTCAGGATTAGACTCCCCAAAGCCAGTGGGTGCTGGTAACAACTTGCCCTCCTGGAAAAATCCGTGATTTATAACGTGGCCAATTTCCGGGGTGGCAGCCACTTCCACCGTGAGGTCTCTGAACATGGAGTTGGAAGAGGTGCTCGTAACGGGCTCCCGTGGTCTCGGGCAGCAGCCCCCCGCAATGCTCAGCACCACGCACGCGGCACAGCCTCTTCCTTCCCTGGGAAACTGCGCTGAGTAAAAGGATCTCACTCACCCGGGAGTCCCTAGTTCTGGCTTCGTGTCTAAAAGGAGAAATCAGCACCTCCTTCCCTTTGCCGTATCAAAGGGGCACGAAACCCTCAGGGTTCTTTGTCAATTAATCCTTAGCTATTTTACGCTGCATTTTCCTGAGGAAATGCAGTCTTGTGCCAGAGAAGATGTCTGGTCCGCTGTGAGGTTTGAAAACACAAATAAACAAACTCGGTCATCTGTGGGGATCTGTGTGCTGGATGTCAAAGCCCCGCGTTTATTAACAGTAACTTCGTGGTGGAGGAACAAGTGTATAGCAACTGTGTGCGTGAGAGAGAGCACACTGGAGGAAGGGGAGGCTGGCGGTCGAAGGGAACGGCCTCTTTCCAAAGAAAATGCTCGCCAGGCTGTGTCTCTTACCCTAAGAAAGTGTGTGTGTGTGTACATATGTTTTTAAGTGTCTGTTTGAGTTTACCAGTAATCTAGATTGCCTGGAACCCAACCCACAAAATTCAATGTGCCAGACAGATCAGTAAAAATAGGGTCGCTGGTATAGTTTTCTAACAGTAAAATAGGAAGACACCTTTATCACAAACACAAATTAATTTTAGAAGCATTATACTTTATAGAGCGTGTGGGCAAGGCCTCCGATAACACAGAAATTGAATTTTTACAAAATAAGTCTGATCTTTTCAGTAGTATTTAATTAACCTGAAGAGTTGAGGTTGGGGAGGAAGTTTTTACAAAAATAGTACATTTTAAAGGATAGCAGCTTTCAAACATAGGATTAATATTCTAATGTCTTTAAAAGTTGACAATTTACAGTGTCTATTATATTACAAACTTAATCTGTATTACTAATTTAGACAAATAGCTGTTATTTTCTGTCTGCTTTTAAATGTTATTACAGCGATAGTTGTGCTAAAAGTGTAAGATACAATCTTTTTAACCGATGGACTCAGTAAATGGTCACGCGCCCTTTCAATGACAAAAGCCTGTGATCCTTATCAACTCTGGGCAGAACCGCTAATGCTTGTCGCTCGTAGAAACTGACCATTACTGCTGCTCGATCATGGGCTCAGTACAAGTTTGTCAGAAGAGAAATAACAGGTGGCAGGAGCGACACTTGGCTGCTCTTCTCCTTTCAACTCAAAGTGCCCATGGGGCCGAGGATGTCCTGCTTCTCCTGGACCCAAAGTTTAGGATGGAGCAGTTTGTGCCACCCTGCAGGAGCGCAGGGCCTGAGCTGAGTGTGTGGTGGCAGGGAGGGACTTGATTTCCCTTCAGTATCTTGAACCTGCAGACAGTGGCACGCTCTCAGGCTTTAGAAATGGGAGAGGTAAAAAGAGGGTTGGGACAGGAGGGCTGGGAAATCAGCGTCGTTTCTTTTAAGGAAAAATCTTCAAATCCTCTGCACTTGATATTTTCAATGATATAAATTGGCCGTATTCTTCACACTACCAGCGCACGTAGTATCACAGGTTGAGTTTTCCGGGAGCAGATGCTGAGACAGAGTTTGGGGAGCAGGATGTTTCTTGGGGATCGAGACCTGAGAAGGGAAGGGTGAGGAAGCAGGATTGGGCAGAGGGAGAAGTCCAACTGCGACACAGGCCCTTGAAGCATCAGGAAGCCAGCGGGGGCCCTGGAGCGAGCATCGCCCCACCGAGTTGTCCCACCCAGGCTGGAATGTAGGGTGTGTGTTCCCCATATCACTGTCACCAATGGGGCTGCTCCAGGAAGGGCGTGACCTTGAGGGAAAGGAGGCTTTCTGCCCCAAGGCAGACCCCAAAGGAGCTGGCAGCTGGGGACCACATGCTGACCACACTCCTGAAGCTGGGCGGCACGCCCTTTCTTGAAAGGGGATCTGGGCACCTCACCTCCATGTCTGCCACACAGATCTACCAAGGTGATTCTTCCTGACTTGTGAGTTTATTAATATGCAAATCTTACATAACTATAAGCAGTAAATCACATTTAGTTATACACTGGATGAATCACCTTTCTAGGGAAGAATAATTTTACATTCAAAGAAATACACAACTTACATATGTATGTAACAAGTCTGTACTTGCTCCAGAAAGTCAACATTATCTGTTTGCCAAGTGCTTTCCATACTTATTCCAGTGCACTCGATTAAATTCATGATCAGCACACTGTGTGCCAGATGCTGTTATTAATGACAAAAACCTCAGAGAAAAGCCTCTTAACTCAGTTTCATTATCTGGAATGGATACTTGATAGATCCACAAAATTGATTTGCTCTGTGTAAATAAGTGACCCTGTAGAAGTGTTCCAGAAAATATGGCTCTGCAGAGCTTTACAATTCTGAGCCCTCGGTTGACAGAAGGCATGTCTGTAAGAAGCATTAAAGAAAACATAAATTTAGCCCCAAAAGTGATGGAAATGCCCGTGTTAATTATAATGTTAATAGATACTTAATATCTAACATTTTCCAAAAGTTATAGTCAAAGGACTTTAGTCCTCATGTCAATCATTTAATTCACTTGGTAGGGAATAGATTATGAGAGTCTCACTTTGTCCTTCATTAATTCACATAGATACTGGGATCTATTTCTAGATTCTTTCATCAGTTCCCCTGACCTAGTTGTTTTATCTTTGCACCAATATCATGTTAACATAGGCGCCATGGCAAGTGCTCCCTCACTGCTCTTTTTCACATTCCTCTTAGCTATTTGGTCTCATTCAAAACAAAAATCGCTTTATCCAATTTCCTCTAAAAACCTAGGTATGATTCTAAGTAGAATTGTATTAAATTTATATGTTAATTTTAAGAGAATTGACTTTTCATCTAAGAACGTTATATGTCTTCCTCTGTGTGTAAATTTCGTTTCTTGCCTAGATCCTATACTTCTTAAATTTGGGGGGTTAAATTTATTCTTGAGTATTCTTGGAGCTACTGTGAATGGAGTATTTTTCCACTTCCATTTTTAAGTGTGTATTTGCATAGTAACAAAAACCGTTGACTACATCCAATTACTAGATTGTTTTCTTCTCTTCCAACGTTGACATCAATTTACCCCAGTTATTTCACTCTCCCATTATTTTACTACATGCGTCATAACCTCTGAGGTAAAGTGACCCAGTAATGGTAAGAAAGGGCGGCCATATCTAATCTCTGATTTTAATTGAAATTGTTTTTTATTTTTCCTGTAACAATAATAGTAGTTATTGGTTTTTGTAAATATTCTTATTTCATCAGTTTCCTCCTGTTCTCTTTGCTTTAAAGTTTTGCTAGGAGTGGCTGCTGAATTTTATCAAGTGACTTAATAGCATCTTTGATTTGATTAGTTTTCCTCCTTTATTTTGATGTAATGGGCTGTTAGTATTAATAATGTGCTAGATTTCTGATGTTGAACCCACTTGTGTCCCAGAAATAAAGCTTACTTGGTATATTATCCCTTGATACATTGCCAGATTCTATTCACTAGTATTTTATTTAGAATTTTTGTACAGTAATCTCCCCTTTGTGCACGGTTTCAATTACCTGCTGTCAATCATGATCTGAAAATATTAAATGGAAAATTCCAGAAATAAACAATTCATAAGTTTTAAATTGCACGCTGCTCTGAGTAGCATGATGAAATCTCCCACCATCCTGCTCTGTCCCTCCTGGGACGTGAATCATCCCTTTGTTCAACGGATCCACTGTGTACACCACCTGCCCGTTAGTCACTTAGCAGCCATCTTGGTTATCAGATCGACTGTCATGGTAGCTCAGTGCCTGTGTTCAAGGAACATATTTTAGTTAATAAGGACCCCAAAGCACAAGAGCCGTGATGCCGGCAATTCGGATATGCCAAAGAGAAGCCATAAAGTGCTTCCTTTAAGAGAAAAGGTGAAAGTTCTCAACTTATTAAAAAAAGGAAACAAATGTATGGTGAGGTTACTAAGATCCAGGGCAAGAATGAACCTTCTATCCGTGAAACTGTGAAGAAGGAAAAAGAAATTCATGCTAGTTTTGCTGTGGAACCTCAAATATGTATGTATAGGAAAAAACACAGCATCTACAGGGTTCAGTACTACCCATGGTTTCAGGCATCCACTGGGGGTCTTGGGAAGTATCCCCGTGGATAAGGAGGAGTCGCTATGTCTGTATTCAGAAGCAGAGTGGTTCTACAGTATTTTTGTACTGTCCGTATTGGGTTTTGGCCTTAAGATTTCACTAAGTTTATAAGAGTAATTGGAGAGAATTTCCACTTGTTTACGCCTAGGAGAGTTGAACTAACATTGGCATTATCTCGGTGAGCACAGGAAATTCATCTGTAAATTCATTTGTTCTATGATAATTTTAATATTTTCTATTCTTTCCATAGTAAGTTGTCTTATTGTTTACATTTGCCTGTTATCTTGTTGACCCCTCTTTATTTTCATCCCCTCTTTATCACTTTAAATACGTTTCTTATAAATGGTGTATATCTAGATTCTAGGGTTTTTTCCTAATCCAATCTGCTAGTCTTTTCTTTTTTTTTCAATTTTTTTCTTTTTAGGAAAATTAGCCCTGAGCTAACTGCTGCCAATCCTCCTCTTTTTGCTGAGGAAGACTGACCCTGAGCAGGCAACTACCACATCCGTGCCCATCTTCCTCTACTTTATATGTGGGATGGCTGCACAGCATGGTTTGCCAAGCGGTGCTGTGTCTGCACCCGGGATCCAAACTTGCAAACCCCAGGCCACTGAAGTGGAACGTGCGCACTTAACCACTGTGCCACCTGGCCGGCCCATGCTAGTCATTATTTCTAAGTCATAGAATTCATTTCATTTATATTTCTTACAATTATTTAAAATGTTTAATATTTTCTAGTTATTTATACATATAATATATAACAGAAAATATAAATTATACCATGTATAATATGTAATACAAAATGTGATATATTTTAACCTGTGCTTTCCATTTTTCCTTTTCATTATTTTTGCTGATTTGTGCAAGTGATGAGAAAGTCCCTTCCTTCTCTTGCTACTTTGGAAGTTCTACTGTACCAGTAGTTGCACATTTCCATTTACCTGCTTTAATAAACAGACACATATTTCTGTACCACTATTTGAAAACAAGATACCAAATGTCTCCCCATGAAAAGGGGCCCTCTCCTGGCCTCCTGCTCTATCTCTGCCCACATTTCCGCCCTTTGCCCCGATGAAACAATACTCTTCTACTTTCCCCTTCTCCCCAGCAGCCTTCAGCCCGTCAGTTGCTGAGGCTGCTGTCTATTTCAGGTCTAGAATATGAGTTGAATTTCCCTTACAGAATGGCTCTTTTTAGCATTTATGTTACACTTTCCAAATAGCCCGCCTCTGTCCACTGAGGCCTCCCCTCCTCCTGGCCCTTCTTGTGGACGTTGTTCTTGTTGGATTCTCCCCCTCTGCTGGCTGGTCCTTGCCCTGGCAAGAAGAGGGGGTTTTGCTCCACTGACAGCTCCCCGCGGCCCGTGCTGCCTCTCAGAAACCTGCAGCTGCTGGTCTCCTGCCCTCTAGCGTCCGCTGCGGCAGCCAGGCGCTCAGACGCCAGGCTGGTTCTGTTTCCTTCATAGAAAACTTGATCTTTCAGCCTTGTACCTATGAGATATTCTGTCCAGATGTTCTGTCCGTGGGGCTGAGCTGCGGTGGGCGGCGGGGCAGGGTGGCAGTGGCGGCTGCGTTGGAATTGCTCTGCCCCAGGTCCCTGCGCTCTGGGCCTGTGATGGAAGGCGCAGCCTCGCTGAGGGCTGCCCTTTAATGTCCTCTTTCAGTGCGAATTGACAGTCGTCTCCTCCAACAGCTCTCTTTCGCTGAGTGTGTGCTCTGTCTATTTGGAATGGCCGTCTCTCTAACGCTTGGGTTGTTCGAGCGTTCACCGGGCTGCCCTCACCGAGTACCGGGCCCTGCTGCCCTAAAACAACAGACTCTTATTCCCTCACGGTTCTGAAGGCTAGGAGGCTGGCATCGAAGTGTGGACGGGCCATGCTTCCTCTGACGGCTCTAGGCAAGAAGTCTCCCTTGCCTCTCTCTAGCTTGTGGTAGTGGCCAGCAATCCTGGGCATTCCTCAGTGTAGACAGATCACTCCAATCTCGGCCTCCGTCTTCACACGGCTGTCTTCCCTCCATGTGTTCCTTTCAGTCTCCAAATCTCCCTGTCCTTAAAAGGACACCCGTCACTGGCTGTAGGGCCCACCCTAATCCAGTGTGACCTGTCTTAATTTGATTACATCTGCAAAGATCTGATTTCCAGATAAGGTCACATCAGGGAACACAGTGCAAGCCACAGCAGCTCAAGGAGGCAGCCACAGGCTCCCGAAGGCACAGCGACGCTGCCCCACCCCCACGGGCCGGCAGGTAGCGGAAGGAAGGCTGACAGTGCTTGGTGAAGAACCTGGAGGGAGCCTGGCAGCCGTGGGGCTCCTGACTGCTCAGACCCTCCCAGACCCAGAGCAGGAAGGACTCAGCCCACCTGCTTGGCACTCCTGACCTCCTGTTCACACGGATGTCAAACTTTCTCTCCACGCTCCACGCCCCCCCACCCCAAAGGACCAACCTGTCCTCCAGAGTCACATTTTTCAGGGTGCGGATTTCTAGGCACTCCGCCAGTCTGTGGCGGGAGAGACTTTCTCCCACATAGTCCGAGGCCTCACTGGCTCCTGGCTTCCCTTAAGCCCAGCAGATGCCTGGCTCAGCAAAGAGCAGAACTGGGAGGGGAAGGGAAGGGACCTCCTAGTCAGAAAGGGAGAGAATGGAGGCTGGAACCTGGGCATTGAATGACCAGCGCAAGGGGCCTAAAAAGGGCTCACCATCTGCTTGCCTGTGTCCCACCTTTGGGCTGCGAAGAGCTCAAAATGGACGGCAGCACCCAGGTCCGCAGAAGCAGAGTCCAGGACTTTTCCACTGACAGCCGTGAGCAGGGCTCAGTACGACTTTTTCCAGAAACAAGGGTGTTTGCATTGTGGGGGAGGCCAGTGTCATTTCCAATGTGAGTTTTTCTTTGGTAACAAGGATTCTTCGACGTGATTTATAAGACCTTTTTTATAACAAACACACAAGCGCCTGGGTCAATGCATGTAGAGTTTCTTTCACCCACAAGGACAATCCATTTAAATGTGAAGAAAGTTAGTCTTCCCTTTCAATTAAAGAAAAAAGAGGGCAGGAAAAAGAAGTGGTTGCTCTTTCTCATTGTCTTGAATAAGACCCGAGAGTCGGGAAAGCTCGGCGGGAGGCATCCTACCCTCGCACTGGGCCACCTCTGTTCACCCCGAGCTGGCGATGTTTCGCTGAAGTCCCAGAGCCCTGGCGGTTTGTGAAGAAGAGAAAACCAAGCTCAGGCCTCACCCTCAGCCCTCCTCGGGGCCAGGCAGGAAGCTTTTTGTTCCCCGTGTTTACACTTCACACAATTTCACACAAACAAAGCTGCCCAGCCAAACAAGTTTGTGACACACTCTTCTAAGGCCGTTCAAGGTCAGGTTTCAGTTTCCCAGCAGTAAATGTATTTGGTTTCCTAAACCGAAGTCCTCTATCTTCCAACTCTAACACTGTAATCTGGTGTTGGCACCCTGGACTTGTTCTTCTGTGTTCGATGTTCGTATTCTCTGTTGACGCCGAAGGGTCTATGCCTATGAATATTTTGGAACACCAGGATTCCTGCTGTTTGTTGGCAGCGTCCGGGCTGCCGTAGGTGGAATCGTGTGCCCTCGTCTGCGCTGATGGCCCTCTTTTAAAGGGCAGAGCAAGAGGGTGAACAGACTGTGCCCCTTCACCACTGCCCCGGGCGCATCTCCCCCACGCGGCCACAGCCGTCAGCAGGGCCTCTTCTCCACCTGCCGCTTTCCCTCCCTGCCTGCCTCCCCCCGTTCCCACGGCCCCCCTTGCAGCCTGATGTCCCTCCGCAGGCCCTCCCTGATGCCTCTCCCCGAAGCAAAGCTAAACCCTCCATTCCGTGCTTCTCACCAAGGCAAAGATGTAAGCGCACAGTAACTGTCTCTTGTACTAACCACAGACCCCTTGGAGAAAGAAACCTTGCAGATCTGGTTTTACACGGTGCCCGGTGCAGGCTGGGCCTCAATAACTACTGGTTGGATGAATGAATCCCTAATGCCTCCTCGTGTAAAGTATTTTAGGTAATCAGGCAAGCATTTAGTAACCCTCAGTGAACAAACTGTCATTCACGCGGAGCCTTGCGGGGGACACAAGTAGCTATTCTAACCTCCAGAGGCTTAAGACCTAATTGGGAAAATGGGACACAGATGCTGACAAGACAACCAACTATTCGTGGCACATGAGAGACTAGCTACCTGTTTCCTGGTTTATTAAATGAAAAGTAAAGGAGCAGTTGGTTGGATCGGCAAGTGTTTTTGGAATTGAGAGAAAGGAAGGAAAGGAGGTTTGGGGGGCTGGCCCCGTGGCCGAGTGGTTAAGTTTGCACGTTCCACTTCGGCTGCCCGGGGTTCACCAGTTCAGATCCTGGGTGCAGACATGGCACTGCTCATCAAGCCACGCTGTGGCAGCATCCCACATAGAAGAACTAGAATGACCTACAAGTGGGATATACAACTATGTACTGAGGCTTTGGGGGAAAAAAAAAGAGGAAGATTGGCAACAGATCTTAGCTCAGGGCCAATCTTCCTCACCAAAAAAGAAAAAAGCATACTTTTAAAAAAGGTTCACATCTTTAAAAAAAAAAAAAGAAGAGAGGTTTGATGCTGCTTTTCGATGGCAGATAAAGAGGGAGGGAGGGCAGTCACAGCGGGACAGAAATGGGGTTGTTATCAATGCAGACATGGAAGAGCCTCCTTCAGTCATTCAGCAAATACTCCTGGGCACTGACTGGGTGGTAGGCACCAGTCCAGGCCCGGGGACACAGCAGCAAGTTGAAAGTAACATGCCCACCCTCGTGGAGCTTGTATTCTAGTGGAGAAAGCTAACCAAGAGGTGAGCCAGTGTCCTCGTCGGGCAGTAGCGAGAGCTTTGGGGACAGGGAAGGAGGTGGCAGCAGAGAGAGGGACGTGCCGTTCAGCCTGTGATCAGGGAAGCGTCAGCCCCAAAGAACAAGAAGGCCCCAGCCACGCCCAAGTCAGAGAAGAGAAGTCAAGCAGAGGGGATAACATGGCCCAGGGCCGCAGACAGGAGAGAGTTCAGCACGCGCGCAAAGCAGGGGAAAGGCCAGCATGTCAGGGGCTGTGACCCAGGGAGAAAGTGGCTGACATGTGCCCAGAGGGGCGGGCGGGTCGAGCCCCCGAGGCCTCGGAGGAAAGCCTACGGGGCTTTGGTCAGTGGGTGGGAGGCCGATGGAAGGCTTCAAGTAGGGAAGGGCCGGTTTACACACAAGAGCGAGGACGAGAAGAGTAGTTTGACCAGAACAGGAGGTTTTTTTGGAGAGCAAGAGAGTCTGAGGCCAGAAACCCAGGCTGCGGAGGGCTTTGCACACGGAGCTAAGGAGACTGACCTTGTGTTCCCACCTCAGAGAGCTGTTGGGGGTATTCTTAGCAGGAGTGGCAGGATCCAAAAGGCTGGCGCGAAGGTCCCACCCAATTCTCAGCACCATCTCCCGCTCTCCTCTCGTGGCCCTGCGGCAGGTTTATTCAGCACCTTTTAATACACGGGAAGCACCCACACACCCCCAACACTAGACAGGTGTGTGAACGCTAGCTCCCCAGGTGTGTGAGGACGAGTGTGCTTGGGACCCAGGCATCAGAACTGTAAAGAGAGTTGGAGGCTGCCGACAGCGTGGCATGAGGAGGGTTTTCTGGAACAGCTCGTGGGGCGGGATTCTGCAGCCGCATCTGGACCGAGTGGGAAAGAGGACGTTCCTCCGTTGGCCATGCCGAGAGGATGCCAGGTCTCTGCTGTCTCCGCCTGAGGCACTGTCACACGGTGATTCACCTTAACACAAAGGCTGACTCTCGGCCGTGTGCCGGCCCCACACCCGCGGGAAGGAAGTGTCCGGAACAGGAAGTCTGGCTTCCTCCCCTGAAACCAGACCCGAGCAGCTACCTGCTTCACCGCAGAGAGGCCAGTCCCGGGCTCTAAAAGTCTTCATGCCTTTAGCAGAAGGAATAAGAACTGCTTGGCTTATCCACCGATGTCTAACGGGACATGTTCAGAGAGACCCACAAGGGTATTTTCCTTTTAGCAAGTCTCTGTCTGTGCACTTACAGATGTCGTAAGCCAGGAGATCTTGGTTTTAGTTCCTGCTTTGCCATTTACTTCCTGCACGACCTGAGCCACTGAGATCACGGGCCTCACTTTACTTATCTGTAAAGTGGTTGCCTTGACTAGATCACTATTTTCCGGTGGAAGCATCCTGTCAGTGGGAGGAAGTAGGAAGGGTACAGAGCGGCTGGGTGGATGTGACGCCCCGCCTCCACTTTAACTGGGACACAGACTGGTCTTGTCCATATGATTTCCAGCGAGGAGACATTTCTGCAGCTGAAGTAAGAAATGTTGGAGAAGTGGGAGGCCTCAGAAAGCCCACTTGTAGCTCTTTTGGAAACGAATGAAATCCATGCGGGATGTATTCCCGGGGCTGAGTCATTGTGCAGAGTGGGCTTACGTTGTTTGTGGTCTTCACACTGAAGCCCGCCAACCTCAGGAAAAGCCAGAAGAGGTGTGGGCTGTGTGCAGCAAGCTCTGGAGCGGGATTGGTGGGAGGCGGAGTGAGGCCCGGGGTGAGAGGCTGGGCCACGCGGGTTAGCCTGGACTTAAAAGGCCGGGAGGCAAGGAAGTCTCCACCCGCTGCCCTGCTCTCAGGGGCTCCAGGCAGCCGGCTTCACTCAGGGAGGGCTCTCAGTTGCCTGGACCCAAATCCTGCCCACTCGTTTCTGGGGCTGGTGCCCAGGAGCCTTCCGCCCTGGAGCGTGAGGCGAAGCTTCTTACAGGTGCAATGCCCCACCTGTCGAGATCCGACGAGTTGGTTTTCTTCGTGAACGGGAGGAAGGTAAGTGCTGGGTGACACCCTGGCTGGCAGAGACAGCAGGAGCCCACTAGCTCCGGGGGAGCCCTTGTGACCCATTTGGGTGGAGCCCCCTCCAGTCAGGACAAGGAGCCAGGGACTGGAACCCTACACATTTGGCCTGTTCCCCCTCGGTCGGAGCTCAGCCTTGGGGGTGCAGGCGGGAGGCGGTAAAGCTCCAGGGTTACCCGCACGAGCCTGCGGGCAGACTGTGCATTCACGTATAACCTTATGCAAGTTACTTCAACCCCCGGAGTCTCAGAGCTCCCTCTTTAGAGCCCACCTCCTGCAGCTTTTGTAAAGATTAAAAGAGAGACGCTTCCCTCGTTGGTTAGGAACCCCTAAGGGCTTGTAAGGTATTGAGCCCTGGCTCTCACGCATGGGAAGCACTTCGTCTAGTAACACCTTGATCCTCAAACCCAGGAGGAGAAGAAATGCAGCTTTCTTTCTTTTTCTATTCATCAACTTTATTTTCTGAGCCTCCATTACACAGAATTGGTTGAAAGGTAATTGCAGCCCACTTTCTGTCCCCCTCTTGCCTGGGTTGCAGCTAAGTTCCAGGGGGAACATGGATAACAAGATGTTCTTCTATTGCCCCTGGTCCCAGCACTCTCCCTCCGGTCCTCACCATCAGTGCACGCAGGCCACTAGTGAGCCCTCAGTGCCCTCTGCCAGGCCCACCGCTCTTGTGAGTCTGTCTGTCTCTCAAAGGAACCATTCTGCAGCTCCCAAAGCAGGTGGCCTCTCCTCCAGGGCCCTCAGCCCTCCAATCCTGCAAACCTAACTGAGATCTTGTCATGTCCCCCCCGGGCCCCACCCCCGCCCCAGGGCTCGGCCCAAGAAAGGAGACAGAATGTAGAGCCTCTAAGCTGTCATCCACCCCCTTCTAATCTCTCTCTTGCAGCCAGTGTCCACGGCCAACAACCAGCACACATTCTTCCAAAACTGTCGCTCATGAGCTGGGGCCCTTGTTTGTCCCACTGGCCTCAGCTTTGGGGGTCCCTTCCTCTATTTTCTGTTCCACATCCCTCCTGAGTCATGAGCCCAGAGTGAGGTGGCTGCAGCCAGTACAGGGCATAAATCAAGGGTTAGAGGAAACACAGATGTGTGCGGTAGGGGTGGAGTCAGGTAGATAATAAAAATATCCAACCACGTTCTCAATAAACGGCTTTTGAAGATCTGTGGTGGGGGGAAGGGCAGGCGGAGGAGGGCTTCTTTCGCTGATCGGAGCCCCCTGGAGATTCAGAAAGCAGTTGAATTTTAACATCTCAACTTGGAAGCATCTCCCTCCGTACTTTTTCATTCTTTGAGGTCTACACAAGTTCACATTTTTCTTCTGGGGAGAAAGGAAGAATTAACGTGAATAGGCCACTGTATCTTCCTTTCCTCTGATGCAACAGAATGGAGGGAGGTGTTTGCAGGACATCCCAGAACAAAGCCAAAGGAAATATCCCAAAATAAGCAGATGAGAAAGAAGCATCAAGGAAGGTCCCTCCACGGCTTTTGAACGCTAAATCCCCAACTTTTCAAGATAAGGGAGGGAGGAACGTTAGTGCTCTGCCAGAGCATCCTGGGTCCTGAGCTGGGGCAACAAGGCTCACCATCAGCCACTCTGCCAGGGAGGGGATTGGAACACTCTGGGGCCTCTCCAGGGTGACGGCAATTCTCCCCACCCCCCTCTCTGCCACCACCTCTTCAGATCCCTGATGTCATCAAATGTACTCTCCACCAGAGGTGAATCAGAGGGGCCAGCATAGAAACACTTCCTATCCATCTTTCTTTTTCTTTTTTTTTGAGGAAGATTAGCCCTGAGCTAACATCTGCTGCCAATGCTCCTCTTTTTGTTGAGGAAGACTGGCCCTGAGCCCACATCCATGCCCATCTTCCTCTACTTTATCCGTGGGACGCCTACCACAGCATGGCTGGCCAAGCAGTGCCATGTCCACACCCGGGATCTGAACCGGCGAACCCCGGGCCGCCAAAGCAGGACGTGCACACTTAACCTCTGCGTCACCGGGTGGCCCTTTTACCCATCTTTCTTCCCTCCAGGACCCTTCATTTCGTGCATGCACATGCACACACACGTACGCGCACGCACACACACAGCATCCCAGTCCCTCCCCAGCTTGAATATTTTAAGAGTACAAAAGACTGGGTTGAAAGATTCCACAAAAATAGAGAGAAGAGCAAACATGAACAACTTGGCTCCCAGGGTGTCTTTACGCAGCTGCAGTTCTCAGCTCTAACAACACGTAAGGCCGTTGTTGCCACACTTGCTGGGTGAGTTCCTGCTCTGAAAATGCGTGTGAAAGTTGTGTGCCCTCAGAGCACAAAAAAACAGGGCAGGTGAAACCGGGCCTCATATTACACCCCAATCCCTAAATCAAGCCGCAGCAGACATTCTACCGGTCACTGATTTAATCCCCATAATCACCTCTGTTCTGTTCCCAACGCAGGTGCTGGAGAGGAACGCAGACCTGGAAGTCACACTGCTGACCTTCCTACGAAAGAACTGGACCCTTTTGACCATGTTTTGGCCGTGTCTATGTTTTCCTTGAAACTTAGGCCAGCTGTGACCATGAGAACTGATCAGACTTCCCCATCCCCAGACGGTCAGCCCCTCCGCCACTCTCTGTTTGCTTTTGGCAATGGTTTAAGGGTATTAAGTTAACTGGGCTACTTGTTGAGGATAAAATTTCCCCAGAGGTCCTTATATCCTGCTTTAATACCAGTGAAATATAAGCTAAGCTCCTCACGTCAGCACTAATTGTTCCCGTAAGGGCTTTCTGGATGCCCAGCAGGCGGTTAGGTAACAAAGGTTTGTGTCACCTGTGCCTGCCCTGCAGGGAAACCAGCTTCTCCAGACTCTGGGAGAGCCTGATCGTAGGGGAAGATCGCCTTTCCTACATCTGTCGTCTGCCACCGTTTTACGCTCTGAAAGGTAGATCGTAACAGCAAACATAGTGTAATTGGTGAATCTAATGGCTCTCCCAGAGAAGCCAACAAGAACCAAATTAATGAGAAAAATTACAAATTGATGGAATCAGCCCCTCTGCAAGTTTTGTTTAAAAGCCCACATGGTTTTTAATTAGTAGTCAATATTTGAAAATTAGGAAATCTCATATTTTTAAAAATCAAGATTTTTCAGCTTCTCATGAAAAATGAGAAGATAGTCATTCCTGCGTTACAGTGGACCTGCCTAGGGCTGAGCAGGGACTGTCCCTAGTCCTCTGTCTAAAGTGGGGCGTGAGCTCCCAGTTACACCCAGCCCACTCCACTCACTGACATACCCTCTCTGAGAAGCATTTGAGTTATGGCTTAATTTAGATGAACAAGCCCCATGGCTTTCAAAAAAGAAAAAAAAAAGTCAGTGATTCCGAAGTCTTCTTAGCAATTCTAGTGAACTACATCCAGTCCATAAACTGTGTGGAAATCGACCACAGTCAGGGAGAAGGATGACTAAAGAAAAGGGGTGGAGGCTGAAACTAGATTTGGGGTTGGACCTGGACGATTGCCCTTAGGAGGTGGAGCCGAGGGGCGCTCAGGGTGGGCCGTGATAAGCATGCGCGTTTTCTCCAAAGGCTCACTCGCTTGCTCTCAAATGCAATACCAGCTGCTGGGCAAAACTAGTAACACTGCTAGAAAGCAGTTGTCTTCCGATCATATGATTGGAACCCGGAAGAACACCTGTGATGGAAATAGGATTTTTTCAAAGGGCTTTTTCATCCATTACCCTCCAAGATGCTTATGATAAACCTGTGAAGATCAAGTAGGTATTACTTTCCCCTCTTTGCAAGCGAGAAAGCAGGCAGGGAGAGGTTAATATGTCGAGTGTCACACAGCTAATAAGATATGGAGTGGCCTTTACTGACACCTGGAGGCAGGCAGGCGACTGATTCCTCAGACCTGCACCTCACCCCACAAAGAAGACCTTCCTGGCTAGAGACACCCTGGGGAGGCCGCTATCATGGAGGCAATCTTTTCCTTGACCACCCCTTTCCAGTACGCCTCACGGGAACCAAGTATGCCTGCGGAAGAGGAGGCTGTGGGGCCTGCACCGTGATGGTGTCGAAGCACGACCCCGTGTCCAGGAAGATAAGGTATCCTGCCCAGAGGCTGGAGGAGGCTTTGCTTCTTTGCCAGCCTTGTATCCTCACCTCACAGCCAAAGATCTCTAAGGATCTTCCAGTCTTGCAATTTTCGCTCTCTATAGATCTTAGACCCCTCTGAAAACCTGAGAAAAGCTGGGAGCCCTCTACTCAGAAAACACACAGTTTCAGGGCGATCATGGACCTCCCAAGGCCCACTGTCTCCCGGTTAAGAAACCCCAATGTACGCAAACCATTCATTTTACCGATGAGGAGACTGAGGATCAGAGACGAAATGACTTGTTCAAGGTCATACGACTAGCAAGCTGTAGAATAAGGACTTGACCCCACATTTTCTGGCTCTGAAGCGAATGCCTTTTCTACTGTTGGACTCTGCAGGGACCTGGGCCATGACTCCATCCTTTAATTAAGGGCCAGATTCCAGGACTTGGGCTGTTCCCAAATCCACTGGCCCAAGAAATCAGGAAATGACTTCAGAACACAGACCACCCAACACTGTTGAGAGACCTTACATGGAGAGTTTAAAATTAACAAGCAAAAAAATTCTCCAATATGAGTAGAAGACAGAGGTGTGCCTTTGGCCTGTTGTGGGATCAGTGTCCTAATGAACACTGGTTGAGGTCTAACCACGCTCCTGATGACCCGAGCCCACTCTCATTGAGTCCAGACCCAGGTGGGTCTGTTCTGGGCTTGGAAAGTTTTTCTGAAGTTCAGAATGCCCCTACTCACCCTAAGGATCCCCAATTCGTGCAGATAATACAGTCAGCAGAGAGGACTCTAAATTCTTCCTCTCTGACGCCCCTCCAGTTCCCCATTCCCTAGGCTGAATGAGAAGCCTGGGGGTTTCCCGCTGCCCATGAGGCATAACTGTGTCACTCCTCTTGGTTTTCCTTGTACTTCTCATACAAAGACACTTCTCCGTCACTGCGTGCCTGGTGCCCATCTGCTCTCTGTATGGAGCTGCTGTCACCACCGTGGAAGGTGTTGGAAGCATCAAAACCAGGCTTCACCCGGTGCAGGTGAGAGCACGTCCTCATCGTCTCACTTCTTGACTTTACCTTTTTGACCAATGCTGCACTCACAGTGCTGCCTGGGGCTGCCAGGGTGGGGTCAGGTGAGTACAAGCTTTGGATGCATATTGACCAAGATGATAATAATATCTGTGAAGTGGTTTAAAAGAAGCCTGGAAATCCTTCCGCATTTTATTAGATGATCATCGTTTTTCTTATTTTTTCTACTTGAATGATAAGCAGGACTTTAAAAACATCAATTAACACCTATTGGACTATGCTGTGGGACAAATATTGTACAACGGATGTTATGCATAGAATGAAATGTCTCTGCGGCTAACAGGATCAAATTCAGGGTTACCTCCTATGGTATGGGGTTCTTGGGAGTAAAATCAGAATTGAGGGTGACTGTGCCAGAGCACAAGGACAGTTGTTTCTCCAAATCTTAACTTGAAGATGGAAAAGAGAGGCTGGTTTTAAGAGTACTGTGACCTGCATTGGCAGAAAACACATGAATTTCTCTGTCACTGTCACAGGGTTTGGAGTGTCATAGGTCCAGATCCACCAACACTGCAAGGCCTTCCAGGCAGGAGGAGCCCAAAGGGTCTCTGGGTTTAACCACGTGAAAATCGATTCCAGGAAGGTCAGCAAAGGCAAAGAACGCAGGAAATTTTCCTAGAGTCCCTGAGGAGATCAGAAAGGACGTTCACAGCAAGGCTGATGAACCCGAATCCTAGGATGACATTCGGAATCTAGAGCAGGGCTCCCAAACTTCAGAGCGCTGAGACCCAGCAGGGAGCTTGTTGCAAACACAGATTCTGAGTCAGGAGGTCTGGAGCAGAGGCCTGAGGTTCTGCCTTCCTATGAGCTCCCGGTGGAACCAACACCGCTGGTCCCGGGGCTGCACTTTAAATAGCAAGGATCTAGGACACAGACCACAATCTTGGACCTTTGAAAGGAGAGCTCCTTCTGAGCTAACACAAAAGAATTTAAAGAAGAAAGTGAAGTGAGGTCAACAGGAGATAGTCTCCAAGCTCATCAAAAAGAGGCGGCCCCACGGGCAGAACTAAGACATGGAGGTGTTCCAGAAAGCTGTTTCTGAAACCTACACATAATTTCCTTTTACTGATGATTTTTGGAGACTTCTTCCCACTCTGGGAATCAAGGCTGCACGCTGCTAATTCCCCAGTTAGAAGGAACTATGCATTTGAGCTTGAGAAGCGATTGTAACGCTAGAACAGGGCTTCTGAGTCACCTGCTCCAGGAGCAGCGTGGGAAAGGGGGCACTGGCCATCTCTGAGCAATGGGAGGAGGGCTTCTCAGGGCCTGGGCTCCCCCATGACAAGGGAGACGCAGCACACAGACCCTCCCCCCTGAGAGGCAGAGGCAGCAGGCAGGCAGGGCCTGTGACCACATGTCCTTCCAGGAGAGGATTGCCAAGAGCCACGGCACCCAGTGCGGGTTCTGCACCCCCGAGATGGTGATGTCCATGTACACGCTGCTCAGGAACCACCCACAGCCCTCAGAGGAGCAGCTCATGGGGGTCCTGGGAGGTAGGTCTGACATGGGGAAACCCCTCCACCCACCTGAGGCCAGGTGGGAAGTGTGCCTCAGGCTCCCCCAGCCCACATCATCCCAGCCCAGCTCAGGGCCTCCCTCAGTTGTTTCTGAAGTAGCCACAGTTCACCCAGGAGCAGGGAAGAATGTCAGGCTGTGCCCTGCTTATCAGAGCACTTGCTGGAGCGGCCTGCACAGAACACACTGCACGTGGACCATACCCCTGTCTTGACACCCCACGTCTCTGCACAGTGATTTATTTGGCTGCCTTCGTTAGAGCTGTTGTAACAAAGCACCACAAACTGGGTGGGTTAAAACAACAGGAATTGAGGTGACATCAGTGACATGGTGGAGTGAGCTCACCCGGGACTCTCTCCCCTCCAAACTACAACCAGAAAATGAACAACTGAACTTCAACCAATAATTCTAATAATACAGAGATTGTCAGAGACCCACAGCAGCCAAATGACAGAGGTCAGAGAGGCTGGAGCCCCCATCGGAGGTGCTGGAACGGGGTAAGAGAGAACTTTGCTCCCTCCCCTAGAGACTGGGATTGCTGCCATGGGAGAGGGATGGAGTGGGGGAGTGGCTGCACATCCGCGGGATTGTCCAGGACTACCACTGCCCGCGCAGCCGAAACCCACTAACAGGGGGAAGCTTTCGCGTGCAGGGACCCCATCAAGCCAGGGCCCCAGGAAACCAGAGAGCAAGTGCTGAACGGACTCCAGGTCAGCATGCGAGAAAAAGTGCTCCTCCTCCCGCAACCTGCGCTGTGTACCGCCATCGCGGCTGAAGGCGGGGGGCTGGGAACGCACGGCTCTTGACCCCCATCTAGTTGTGGCAGGCTGTAACTGCAACTGAACAATAGCATCATGTGAAAAAACTGCTCCTCTACCATCCAGCAATTTATAAAAGCTCCACTCCAAAAGGAAAACAATAAAAATACAGAAGTATGTCCTGAGGACTTGGAAATAGGTAAATTAAGTGAAAATGAGTTCAGAGTAGCTATCATCAAAAAATTCAATGAGGTAAAGGGAAATATAGAGAAACAAGTCAACGAGTTCTGGAGTTACTTCACAAGAGTTTTAAACTATAAAGAAGAATCAACCAGAAATACTAGAGATGTAAAATACAATGGATCAGATGAAACAGAATACAGATTCCATGAATGCACGGGTAGACAACATAGAGGAGAAAATTAGCATAATCGAAGATAGACAGGCTGAATGGCTCCAGAAAGAGGAAGAAAGAGAACTAAGAATTTTAAAAAATGAAGAAAATCTCTGAGAAATAGCAGATTCAATGAGGAAATCCAATTTAAGAATTATTGGAATCCCTGAGGGCATGGAAAAGCGAAATGGAACAGAAAGAATGCTGAAAGAAATAATAGAAGAAAATTTCCCAAGTCTAGGGATTGAGGGAGAAATGTGTGTGGAGGAAGCTTTCAGATCTCCTACATTTGTCAATGTAAAAAGACCTACTGCAAGGCATATAGTAGTAAAAATGGCAAAAATGAATGACAAAGAAAGAATACACATGGCAGCAAGGCAGAAGAAAATAACCTACAAAGGAACCCCCATCAGACTTTCAGCGGATTTCTCTACAGAAACCTTACAAGCTAGGAGAGAATGGAATGACATATTCAAAACTTTAAAAGATAAAAATCTTCAGCTAAGAATACTCTATCCAGCAAAAATATCCTTCAGATATGAGGGAGAAATTAAATCTTTTCCAGACAAACAAAAGCTAAGAGACTTTGTAAAAAAAAAAAAAAAAAAAAAAAAAAAAACCTCCACTACAAGAAATCCTCAAGAAGGCTCTCATACCTGAAAAAAAGAAAAAAGGGAGAAAGGGGTCACAAATCACAGAGTAGGGAGACAGAATCAGAATAGGATAGCAAATATTCAACTATAGCATTAGGATAAAGGGAAGGAAACCAGCAAAGCAAAGACAATCTTATCACTCTAACCACAAACTCACAACACAAGTTGGAATAAGAGATGAAAATAATAATTTAGGAGGGGAAGAGGAAAGGCCAAGTAAGTAAGAGAGCACCAGAAAATGGACTATGTTATACATGAGATTCTGAATACAAACTTCAGGGTAGCCACTAAACTAAGAAACAGAACAGAGACACAAAACATAAATAAGGAAAAATCTAAGAAACCCAGCATAAGAAATTGCAGAAGTCAATGGGTAGGCTAAAACACAAAGTACGAGAAACAAAGGTAACGCAGGAAAACCAGATAACGAGCGACAGAATGACAGCATTAAGCCCTCATGCATCAATACTCACCCTCAATGTAAACGGATTGAACTCTCCAATAAAAAGACACAGAGTGGCAAAATGAATTAAAGAACAAGATCCAACAGTTTGTTGCCTCCAGGAAACACACCTCAGCCCCAAGGACCAACACAGGCTCAGAGTGAAGGGGTGGAAGACAATACTTCAAGCTAATAGCAAACAAAAGAAAACAGGTGTCACAATACTTATATCAGACAAAACAGATTTCAAAATAAGGCAGGTAAAGAGAGACACAGAGGGACAATATATAATGATCAAGGGGACACTTCATCAAGAAGAAGTAATGCAGGGCCAGCCCCGTGGCTGAGTGGTTAAGATCATGCGCTCTGCTTTGGCGGCCCAGGGTTCAGATCCTGGGCACAGACATGGCACTGCTCATTAGGCCATGTTGAGGTGGCATCCCACATGCCACAGCTAGAAGGACCTACAACTAAAATATACAGTTATGTACTGGGGGGACTTGGGGAGAAAGAAAAAAAAAGCAGAAAAAAAAAGAAGATTGGCAACAATTGTTAGCTCAGGTGCCAATCTTTAAAAAAAACAGAAGAAGAAGAAGAAATAACGCTTATAAATTTCTATGCACCCAACACAGGAGCACCAAAGTTCATAAAGCAACTATTAACAAACCTAAAAGAAGATATTAAAAATAACACAATAATAGTAGGGGACCTCAACACCCCACTCACATCATTGGACAGATCATCCAGACAGAAAATCAACAAGGAAACAGTAGAGGTAAATGAAAAGCTAAAACAATTGGACTTAATAGACGTATATAGAACACTTCATCCAAAAACAGCAGATTACACATTCTTCTCAAATGCGCATGGAACATTCTCAAGGATAGACCATATGTTGGGAAACAGGGTAAGCCTCTACAAATTTAAAAAAATTGAAATAATAACAAGCATCTTCTCTGATCATAATGCTATAAAGCTAGAAATTAATTACAAGAAAAAAGCTGAGAAAGGCACAAAGATGTGGAGACTAAACAATACGCTATTGAACAAGCAATGGATCATCAAAGAAATTAAAGAAGAAATCAAAAAATACCTCAAGACAAATGAAAATGATAACATGCCATATCAACTCATATGGGAAACAGCAAAAGCTGTATTTAGAGGTAAATTCATCACAATACAGGCACATCTTAACAAACAAGAAAAATCCCAAATCAGCAATCTTAAACTACACCTAACTGAATTAGAGAAAGAAGAACAAACAAAGCCCAAAGTCAGCAGAAGGAGAGAAATAATAAAAATCAGAGCAGAAATAAATGCTATTGAAACAAAAAAGGCAGTAGAAAGGATCAATGAAACATAGAGCTGGTTCTTTGAGAAGATAAATAAAATTGACAAACCCCTAGCTAGACTTACAAAGAAAAAAAGGGAGAAAGCTCAAATAAACAAAATCAGAAATGAAAGAGGAGAAATAACAACAGACTCTGCAGAAATAGAATGGATTATAAGAGAATACTACGAAAAACTATATGCCAACAGAATGGATAACCTAGAGGAAAAGGATAAATTCTTGGACTCCTACAATCTCCCAAAGCTCACTCAAGAAGAAGCAGACGATTTGAACAGACCAATCACAAGGAAAGAGATTGAAACAGCAATCAAAAGCATCCCAAAGAATAAAACCCCAGGACCAGATGGCTTTCCTGGGGAATTCTACCAAACTTTCATAGAGGATTTAATACCTATCTTTTTCAGGCTATTCCAAAAAATTAGGGAGGATGGAACACTTCCTAACACATTCTACCTGGCCAACATGACGCTGATACCAAAGCCTGACAAGGACAGCACGAAAAAAGAGAACTACAGGCCAATATTGCTGATGAACATAGATGCAAAAATTCTCAACAAAATTTTGGCAACCAGAATTCAGCAATTCATCAAAAGGATCATACATCATGATCAAGTGGGATTCATACCAGGGACACAGGGATGGTTCAATATCCGCAAATCAATCAATGTGATACACCACATCAACAAATTGAGGAGTAAAAACCACATGATCATCTCAATAGATGCTGAGAAAACATTTGACAAGATCCAACAGCCATTTATGATAAAAACTCTGAATAAAACAGGGATAGAAGGGAACTACCTCAACATAATAAAGGCCATAGATGACAAACCCACAGCCAACATCATACTCAATGGGCAAAAACTGAGCGCCATCCCGCTGAAAACAGGATGAGACAAGGATGCCCACGCTCACCACTCTTATTTAACATAGTACTAGAGGTCCTGGCCAGAGCAATTAGGCAAGAAAAAGGAATAAAAGGAATCCAAATAGGGAGGGAAGAAGTGAAACTCTCGCTGTTTGCAGATGACATGATCTTATATATAGAAAACCCCAAAGAATCCATTGGAAAACTTTTAGAAGTAATCAACAACTACAGCAAAGTTGCAGGGTATAAAATCAGTTTGCATAAATCAGTAGCATTTCTATACTCTAATAACGAACTAACAGAAAAAGAACTCAAGAACACAATACCATTCACAATCACTACAAAAAGAATAAAATACCTCAGGGTGAATTTAACTAAGGAAGTGAAAGAGTTACACAATGAAAATTACAAGGCTTTTCTGAAAGAAATGGATGATGACATAAAGAGATGGAAAGACATTACATGTACATGGATTGGAAGAATAAACATAGTTAAAATGTCCATTCTACCTAAAGCAATCTACAGATTCAATGCAATCCCAATCAGAATCCCAAGGACATTCTTTGCAGAATTAGAACAAAGAATCCTAAAATTCATATGGGGCAAGAAAAGACCCTGAATTGCTAAAGCAATCCTGAGAAAAAAGAACAAAAGTGGAGGCATCACAATCCCTGACTTCAAAACATACTACAAATCTACAGTAATCAAAACAGCATGGTACTGGTACAAAAACAGGTGCACAGATCAATGGAACAGAATTGAAAGCCCAGAAATAAAACCATACATCTATGGACAGCTAATCTTTGACAAAGGAGCTGAGGGCCTACAATGGAGAAAAGAAAGTCTTTTCAACAAATGGTGCTGGGAAAACTGGAAAGCCACATGTAAAAGAATGAAAATTGACCATTCTTTCTCACCATTCACCAAAATAAACTCAAAATGGATCAAAGACCTAAAGGTGAGACCTGAAACCATAAGGCGTCTAGAAGAAAATGTAGGCAGTACACTCTTTGACATCAGTATTAAAAGGATCTTTTCGGACACCATGTCTTCTCAGAGAAGGGAAACAATAGAAAGAATAAACAAATGGGACTTCATCAGACTAAAAAGCTTCTTCAAGGCAAATGAAA
This sequence comes from Equus przewalskii, assembly GCF_037783145.1. Taxonomy (NCBI): domain Eukaryota; kingdom Metazoa; phylum Chordata; class Mammalia; order Perissodactyla; family Equidae; genus Equus; species Equus przewalskii. The sequence goes on along the minus strand of NW_027227713.1, from coordinate 45,718 downwards.
ACAGGATTGAAACAAAAAAACAACCCACTACCTGGGAAAAAATATTTACAAGTCATACATCTGACAAAGGCTTAATATCTGTAATATATAAAGAACTCACACAACTCAACAACAAAAAAATCAAACAACCCGATCAGAAAATGGGCAGGAGACATGAACAGACATTTCTCCAAAGAAGATATACAGATGGCCAATAGGCACATGAAAATATGTTCATCATCGCTGATCATCAGGGAAATGCAAATCAAAACTACCCTAAGATATCACCTTATACACATTAGAATGACAAAAATATCTAAAACTAATAGTAACAAATGTTGGAAAGGTTGTGGAGAAAAAGGAACCCTCATACACTGCTGATGGGAATGCAAACTGGTGCAGCCACTATGGAAAATAGTATGGAGATTCCTCAAAAAATTAAAAATAGAACTACCTTATGACCCAGCTATCCCACTACTGGGTATCTATCCAAAGAGCTTGAAGTCAGCAATTCCAAAAGTCCTATGCACCCCAATGTTCATTGCAGCATTATTTACAATAGTCAAGATGTGCAAGCAACCTAAGTGCCCATCAACAGATGATTGGATAAAGAAAACATGGTATATATACACAATGGAATACTACTCAGCCATAAAAAAGAACAAAATCGTCCCATTTGCAACAAGATGGATGGACCTTGAGGGAATTATGTTAAGTGAAATAAGCCAGATAGAGAAGGACAATCTCTGTATGACTCCACTCATATGAGGAATTTAAAAATGTAGACAAAGAGAACAGATTAGTGGCTACCAGGGGAATGGTGGGGTCGGGGGTGGGCACAAAGGGTGAAGGGGTGCACTTACAACATGACTGACAAACAATAATGTACAACGGAAATTTCACAAGATTGTAACTTATGATTAACTCAATAAAAATTTAAAAAAAAATACCAAAACTTACTCTTATGCTAATATTTAAGTAGCTTCTCTCCAGATTTTCTGATTGTAAACTTCTGGAATAAGTCAAGCAAAGCAAAACACTCTCTCTCTCTCTTTCCTCCTCCGACCGTGATTGTAGCTCTCGCCCTGCCTTGCACACCCCATCTCCCCACCACACCCCACCCCGCCGTGCAGGGTTCCTAAAGCGTCTGGTTTTCATTCACTCCGTGAAGCCCCTCACCAGCCGCATTCACCAGAATCGTCCTTGCTGCCGTTTAATTCCTGAATCAAGACACTTGATGTGTTTCAGTGACACCCAGAGAGGCGTCCTGATTTTACTGCTCTTCCAGAACAGCTGAGTTCTGAGAAGAGCAATCAGGACGGGGGATCTTTGTGTCCAGTGAACTCCAGCCCATTCTGGGAGGGCTTGTCCAGCCCCAAACGTCCTGGCTTCTCCCCCTGCCTCTGCGGGCCAGCTGGCTGACAGGCCTCTCCCTCCTCCGGGTGGCTTGAGATCAGGTTCAAACCAGTCAGTCCAGTTCCACATCATGTGCAAAGGGAGGGAGGGCAAGAAATGTTCAGATAAAAAGTGAAATCCTGGGGGGTGATGTGGATTTGGGTTACCCAGGCCAGCCTGGCCCTGCCGTGTCTTGGACACTTTGCCCGACTCATTTTCACATAAATCACAGCCAAGCTCAATCATCGACTAATCGGCTTCTCTGTCTCATTTTGGATTTGAATTATGTCTCTCAGGATGGCCGTCATTTTCCTGAAATTTCAGACCGATTCCTAAGCGCTCTAGAAGATTTCCCGGCCACAGTACCCCAGGGCGTCCAAAGGTACCAGGTCAGTGAGTTTAACTTAACAGAAACCTAGAAACTAAGAGAAAAGTGATAGCTGTGTGAACAGGCAAGCTCTTCAGAGTTGTGGTTTCTAGTTCGGACTTTCCAGTTTTGCTAGAATATCGGCCGTTTGTTCAGGCCACATCAGGAAGATGCTGGGTGTCAGATCAGGCCTGGGCTGCCGCTAGATGCACTCAAGGCTGAGCCGACCTGGAGCAGCTGGCCCTCTGCCTCATCACTGAGTCTCTGCACTGCTGCTCCCGAGCAGCTGTTCCAAGAGCAGCTAAAGCAGGTGTGGGGGAGCACAGAGCAGGGGAGCGGCCGGGTTCAGCCTCAGCCCTGATGGCAAATGTGCAACCTCCAGTCAGGAAAACAAGAGCTCTGCGAGTAACTGGCCCCACCCTTCCTGAAGGACGATTGAGAAAGTCTCTACTGTTGTCTTCAGAGCACAACCCCTCCTCTCACCCCATCTCCACACCAGCTCTTCCCTGAGGACAGTTCCAGGATAAACGCCTTCTCCGTGTCCTCCTCCTCCCAGGGATGTTTTTGTGCCACCAACAGGGGCAGCCAAGGCACCTTAGTCCTGGTCTGGGTGCACTCCACTGCTGTTTCTCCCCTCCCTCCCCAGAGGCCCTGCTCAAGTCAATAAGCAGGATTTGGGCTAAGATTTTGGTCCCCCACCCTCAGGAATTACATCACTTTAGGCCTCATCATCATGATCGCTTTATAGTTGAATAGGTTGATCATTGGAAAGGCAAGAAAGCAGGACAGGGAGACCCTCTGAGTGCCAGCAGAAAGGGGTCCAGGGTCCCCACTTGGAAAGATGCCAAAAGGAGAAGCTGGGTGCCCCTTCACCTACTTCCCAATTTTGCCAAAAGGTTGGCCCTGTCGAAGGCATTGCCACATAACTAAAACGACAAGTCCCTGGTTTAGTTACATCATAAAACTGTCACGCTCATCATCTGGCCCACTGCACTGTTTGTTGCCCAAGGGTGACCGTTGATCTCTCCATCCCGAGTCAGGAGGGTCAGTGATTGGCCAGGCCACTCCTGAGATTAAAGGCTCCCAGGGCATCTCACGTCTTCCTCTGCAGAGTGTGGACTCTCACCAAGCCCTCCAGGATCCAGTCGGACGGCCCATCATGCACCTGTCAGGTCTCAAACATGCCACAGGTGAAGCCATATTTTGCGATGACATCCCCATGGTGGATAAAGAACTTTTAATGGCTTTGGTGACCAGTACCAGAGCCCATGCAAAAATCATGTAAGTACATGAAAAGCTTTCAAAAGCTTTTTAAAAGCACACCTGGGGATTACCCCGGGAGGAATGTGCCCATTCTCCTGTGATGTCCCAAACCCAAAGGATCTAAAATGGAAAGAGTAAAGAAAAGGTCAGCAGCCCCAGGAGGAGGCAGGGAGAGAATCCAGAAATGACCAGCAGGAAAGAACAAAAATCCTAGGTATGGGCCCCTTGCTTCCGGCTCAGCCTCCCAACACCTCATTCTACCCCCTGCAGCCTCGGGCAGGGCTCAAAGGAGTACCTCTGAGCAGGGCCGACATTCAGTGACTGATAAAACACTGAGGTCCTTCATTACTGCATGTTAAATGGCCACTGTCCTAAGCTCCCTAAGGACCCCTTGCCGTAACCACACCGGCCCCTCCTCAAGCTCCCCTCCCAGCAGCAAAAGTGTTACCCCTGGCCCAGCAGGGGGCCTCCTGGACCCTCCTGTGGTGGGTCAGCTTCAATTGGTCAGGGCCTAGTTGGACCAGTTGTTATATATTTTGATTTTCAACCATGCTCTCTCCCTCCCTTAAAGGTTTGGGGCCTCCAAGCTTGCTGATTTCTACCTCTTAAATATTTCTCTCTTTTCAGATCAGTTGATTTGTCCAAGGCCCTTGAACTCCCCGGGGTGGTTGATGTGATAACAGCTGAGGACATTCCAGGCACCAATGGTGCCGAAGATGACAAATTGTTGGCTGTAGATAAGGTACAGAACATGCCTTCCCAGATGACGTTGTGCAAATATTCACCGAGGCACCACCTCCAGCCGGCTCTCCATTGCCTCCCAGCAATGTCTGCTGTCGGGGGGAGAAGGGCCAATTCTTCCAGCTTCTCTCTAACCCCGATGTCTTTATTCAGACAGAGCTGCTCTTCTGGAGGCAGGAAATAACATAAAAGGAAACTTATTGGGGCTGGCCCAGTGGCGCAGCGGTTAAGTTTGCATGTTCTGCTTCTCAGCGGCCAGAGGTTTGACGGTTCGGATCCTGGGTGTGGACATGGCACCGCTTGGCACTCCATGCTGTGGCAGGCGTCCCACATATAAAGTAGAGGAAGATGGGCATGATGTTAACTCAGGACCAGCCTTCCTCAGCAAAAAGAGGAGGACTGGCAGTAGTTAGCTCAGGGCTAATCTTCCTCCCCCCCACCCCCCACCAAAAAAAGGAAACTTATTACAGAAAAACAATAAGTCCTAGTTTTCCGACTGTGTGCTCTCGAGTCCATTTAGCCTCACCTGAAGAATAAATGTAGGCACTGACCTGGATCAGGTTAGACTACCCTAGAAAGATCTAGAAAGGAGAGTACAGATCATACAGCCACTCCCTGTTATTTATACTGATCTCCCTCCCTTCCTAGACCCAGCTCCCACCTACCATCACACCTTCCACTTGTAATGAAGTTGCCCTTGCCACATCTGACCTTTTAATTCAATTCTCCGACAATCTATTGAGCACCTGCTGTCGGAGCCAGACCACCCTGGTTCGTGCTCCAGCTCCACCACGCACTAGCGGGGCGCCCTTGGTATCATCCTCTGTGCGGGGAGTAATCGTAGCAGGCACCTCACCGTATTGTGAGATTTGGATGAGTTCTTGCATGTAAGGCATGTGAAGGCTCCCAGGAAGTGTCAGCTACTATTGTCACATCTCAGTGAGTCCTGCACAGACTATTTCTCCTCTAGCCACAGAACAAACCACTTTCATTTGTGTGACCTCCAGATGAAGGGCTGGCTTTCATTTAGGAGCTGCATTTTCTGCTCAGGCAGCCACAACAAAATACCACAGACTGGGTGACTTAAAAAACAGAAACGTATTTTCTCACAGTTCTGGAGGCTGGAAAGTCCAAGATCAAGGTGCTGGCAGGTCCGGTTCCTCCCGAGGCCGCCCTTCCTGGCTTGCAGAGGGCTGCCTTCTCCTCGTGTCCTCACGTGGCCTTTTCTCCGCGCACAAGCCTCCCTGGATCTCTTGCTCTGCTTATCAGGACATCAGTCATGTTGGGCTCTGGTCCACCCTTATGACCTCGTTTAACCTTAAGGTCCCCTGTATGGTCTCTCTTTCCAAATGCAGCCACGTGGGAGGTGAGCGCCTCCACAGATGAATTTGGGGGAGGACACAGCTTAGTTCACAATGGGAGCCGCGTTGTACAAAAAATACTTCCCTTATCTTAGACTCTGAAATGACATCATGATAGTGACACATGTGAACCAAGCTTGACAGAGGACCCAGCAGATTCAGGTCACAGCCAATCTCACATCCACTCTGGGATGTGAGGTTAGGGGCTTACATGCATTGAGTAACATGGCCAATGGAACCGTCTGTATTATTTAAATTGGTTTTTAATTAAAAATTTTCCGCCAAGCACACGGAATCGAATGTGCCTCCAGTGTGGTTCTCGTTGCTCAAGAACGATCACTAAGGCACCAGCCACCGGTGAGGATGAGCTGAGCCTCCTTCCACCCAGAGTCTTCTGCCAGCGTCACGCATGTACCTTCCCCAGGTGCTGTGCGTGGGCCAGATCGTCTGTGCTGTGGTTGCAGAGACGGAGGCACAGGCGAAGCGTGCAGTTGAAGAGACGAAGATCGCCTATGAGGACCTGGAGCCCGTAATCTTCACCATCGAGGTGAGCGGGGCTGGCCAGTCTCTCCTGCGAGGCTGTAGAATCAAAAGTGCCTTTGTGAATTTGTTAATGCGAGCCCAAGTCAGGGCCCTACTTTTATCTCGTCACTGGCTGGCTCTGGAAAAATCAGCTTTCTCGGGAAGACAGTACTTGTATGAATTGAAATTAGCTTAGGCTCCAAGAAACAGGAAAAGAATGACAGAAGTTTCTTACTCTCTCACGTTCAGAAAGTGCAGAGGTGGTCAGTCCAGGGCTTATATGGGGGTCTACGTGTCAGGGATCCGGGCTCCTTCTCTCTAGTTGCCCTGTCATGCACGGTTTCCATTCTCCAGGTCACACTTTGGTCCACGATGGCTACGGAAGCTCTTGCCATTACGTCGCATTGCAGACAGCAGAGAGAATGAGGTGATGAAGGGCGTGTCCCCTCCCTTGAAGGGTACTTTCCAGAAGTCACACATACCTTCCTACATCTCATTGGTTAGAACCTAGTCACGTGCCACAGCTGACTGCAAGGGGAGCTGGGGGATGTCGATTTTATTCCAGGCGGCCAGGTATCCACTAGAAACTTGGGAAGATGATGAGAATGGATATTGGGAACAGTAATGTTTTCAAGGTGGAGCCCAAGAGCAATGGGACTTTCATGATGGAACTCCAGAGAAATTTCCACTCTGGTTTCTGGGTGAGATGATGGAATGCAAATGCTACCCCATAGCATATATTGGCAAATGCACAAATAGTGAACTTAGAACAGAAAAGTCAGACGTGGACTGAGGATGGCAGTTCTAACTGAATGAAGAGCGAGTGCAGAGTAATTGAGTTGAGAAAAGCTCACTTATTTGATTTCTTGTGACAGAAAATAAAAAATCTTCAAAGGCCCAGTGAACCATTTGAACATTTTTGAATGTTCCTAAAAGGTACAACTTGCTCAATATTCAAAGTATTTATTTAAAAAGTCATGTTTCTTGATCTTTCTAAACCCAGTCAACTCTGATCCAAATTCCTCTTTTGTCGAGATTACAGGGAGTCCAGGCCATTTTTCTCGGCTCACTCCCCTTCCTAGGGTTGGGCTGGGATCCTAACATGGGTTTTTGAAACTTCAATTCTCATCCCATGTCCTCAAGGGAGAAGTGACGTCCAGAGGACACAGCCGTGAAGTATCCTGGGGCTCAGGATGGTTAGCGATCTGGAGCCCCCGCAGAATAGGACTGTCCAGAGTCAGCACCAAATTCTTTTGGGAACAAAAATAGGTGACAAAATAGTCATATATATCAATACTTATTCATCCATCCATCCACTCATTCATTTATATGACTGTATATATGAGAGTCAGTGTATGCTAGTGGTTGAAGCATAGATTCTAGAACCAAACTGCCAGGTATGAATGCTGGCTGCACCACTTACTAGCTCCGTGACCTTAGGCAAGTTACTTAACCTGTCTGTGCCATGGTTTCCTCAACTGTAAGGTGGAGGTAGTAATAATACCTACCTCATCCGGTTGTTGTAAGACGGCACGAGTTAGTATGTGTAAAGCACTTAGCCCACAGCCTGGCACACAGTTAGCGCTCACTAGATATGGCATGTATTACAATAAGATGGTACTACCTTATGACACGTTTACCATATGGCAAGAAACATACTTCCACATGTACTAGGGTGACTTATTGAGATCTTGGTGTAGCAGAAAATGAAAAATTCCACTATACTGTTCATTTCCTGCTGCTTTGAGAAATCAAATATTCATTGTCAGGCCAGACATTTCTGAAAACCTAGCCTCGGCTTGAAAGCTGCCTCCATCGCTTATGTGAAGCATGACTTTGAGAAAGTTATTTTAAGCTCTGTGAGCCCAGTTGCTTCATCTGGAAAGTGGAGAGAATAATAGAATCAATGTGAGAATACGTGTACATACACTATATATTACAGTGCTTGGCAGAAAACAAGCTCTCAATAAATATCACCTGCTTCAGTATTATCATTGTCATCAGCAGCAAGGAAGGCGATGGATTTGCAGCTGTTGGAGAGTAAGAATGCAGGAGACAGGCACCATTCGGAAGGACAGAAAATCACCTTGAGTCCAAAGGTTAAGCAAGGATCGGTGGGTCAGTCCACAGAACCTCAGAATGGAAGGGCTTCCCATCTTCAGTGTGAGTCAGTTCATGTTATTGTCAGAAAGAAAACAGAACAAAAGGCTAGAAAGGCCCTTAGGAGATATGCCAAATACTCAAAGAAATGGGCGGCTTCCTCCAGCGTCTCTTGGGCTTTCTTGCCTAGAGATGCACTAGGACTTGAATCCCCTTCCTCAGCACGGCCTCGGTTCTTCAGATCCCTGAGTCAGAGGTTCTCGTTCGTGAGCTACCTAGGTCTGAGGCAAGGACTTCTCTTCAGGGAGAGGGTCAAAAGGGAGGGCCCAGAGCCTCACCCATTTGGACCTATCAGCTGTTCCCTGGAGGTCCACACTGAAAATGAGAAATGAGTAGTTGTCATCCTGCACCACTATAGCGTCCCCAGATCCAACTTTTAACGTTTCTCCAGTCCTTCTTGTTGGTTTTCTCCGTTCTAGAAGACATGCCCTCTGGCCTCTGGTCTCCGTGGTGAGCCCAACACTCTAGTGCTCTCTGGCTAGCACAACTCCTTTCATGTGTCCTGGTCAGATGGCAATTTGGGGGATTTTCCTGGCCTTTGATTAAGAAAAAACTGCCAGGCGGCTGGCCCCGTGGCCGAGTGGTTAAGTTCACGTGCTCCGCTGCAGGCGGCCCATTGTTTTGTTGGTTCGAATCCTGGGTGCGACATAGCACTGCTCATCAAACCACACGGAGGCAGTGTCCCACATGCCACAACTAGAAGGACCCACAACGAAGAATATACAACTATGTACCAGGGGGCTTTGGGGAGAAAAAAGGAAAAAAATTTTTTTAAAAAACTCTTAAAAAAAAAAAGAAAAAACTGCCAGTGGAAGAAAAATATGAAAAGAATTGGTTTTTGTGGTTTTTTCCCCTGTCACTCAGGATGCCATAAAACACAGCTCGTTCCTGTGCCCTGAAAAAAAGCTTGAACAAGGAAACGTCGAGAAGGCATTTGAAGAAGTCGATCAAATTGTGGAAGGTAAGCGACTCAGGATATGTAATAGAACCTTTGGGAGAGTCTTGTTCTGAAGCAGACGCTGAGAGCACGTGGTTTCATCCCAGAAAGACCAGCCTCTAGAGTCGTGGCCCTCTGCCAAGTCTCTCGTATCTCTTCCTCTCAGATTGTGTGTGTGTGTGTTGCTCTCGGGGGTGGAGGGTAGGGAGCCGCAGAATGAACAGAAGGAACGCTCCTAAGATTTTGACGAGCCAAGGGCAGAGTGAGGAGCGGAACCAGACACTGTCAACTTCTCACCCAGAACCGTAGTCTCCGAAACACATCGCCCTCGGCTGACACAGGACGGTTCCCTGGTCAGGACAAAGCCAGGCTGGCCTGTCCTCCTCTCACTTGCTTCTGATGCCCCAGCACGGGATTTCCGACCAGCACACGCCCTCAGGAATTCCCCTGTGCTCTTCCAGGAGAGGTCCACGTTGGAGGACAGGAACATATTTATGGAAACACAGGAGTGCTCGTTATTCCAAAGACAGAGGACAAAGAACTGGACATTTATGTGTCGACACAGGATCCAGCCCACGTGCAGGTGAGGTCCAAGCTCGCCCCCACCTCCCCAACCTGCTCCTTCCGTCGTGGCCTTCAGTCCCCACAGCCTCACAGGTGGCAGCCAGTTTACCTCCAAAACTTAGAATCCAAGGATGGGACATCAGTGGAGCAGCTAAGACCCGAGACCCCTTTTATTTTCTCTGGTCTTGTCAAGCAAATAAAGAGCAGCCACAGTCGCTTTAGATTTACAGAGGACATTCATTTGCACCGCACGCACTTAAATGACCTCCGTGATTGGATGACAACACGAAATTCTATCTGTACTTGATTTTTCTCTAAACTAATCATTATAGGGGCTGGCCCAGTGGCGTAGTGGTTAAGTTCCTGCACTCTGCTTCAGCGGCCTGAGGTTCACCAGTTCAGATCCTGGGTGCAGACCCACAGACATCAAGCTATGCTGTGGTGGCATCCCACATACAAAACAGAAGAAGATAGACACAGATGTTAGCTCAGGGACACTCTTCCTCAAGCAAAAAGAGGGAGACTGGCAATGGATGTTAGCTCAGGGCCAATCTCCCTCACCAAAAAAAAATAATCATCATCATTATGGATAAACTATGGAGTAAACACCATCCCTTTGTAGCAGATTTTCATTTCCCCAGTCACAAAGTGCTCTAGGTCCCAGCTGTGAACACATCCTCTTCTTTAGTGGCCTGCCAGGAGCTTGCTGGTTTTCACCTGGCTGTGACGTTAGGTCTAGGCTTTTCACTAGGATTACAGCTTCCAACAGAAACCCGGGACTCTGCCAGTTTCCCTTCTGGAAGATGCCATTCTTCTGCTGGAAGCGCTGTTCTGTGAAGATTAACGATGCTTATGAACTGAGAAGAGCACCGCAAGACAGACGCAGACCATCTCAGGGGTTTTTGCAGACAGTAGATGTCCGTGATTTTCCTGTGATGCTGCTTCAGGAAACAAAGAGCGTCTTTGCCATTTCACTCTTGTAAAACTCTCCCATTATCTCACTTTTACAGAAAACAGTGTCCTCTACGTTAAACATCCCCATCAACAGGATCACCTGTCATGTAAAGCGAGTGGGTGGAGGTTTTGGCGGGAAGGTGGGAAGACCAGCTGTACTCGGGGCTATTGCAGCTGTGGGCGCAAACAAGTAAGTGCACTTGGGGTGCAAGAGCGTGTAAAATGCACACAGCTGAGGGCAGATCAGAGGCCTGAGAGTCACCTGGGCTACTGTCATAACCACCTGAGTGTCCTTGGGCAACTCGGTCTCCTGTCTCTTTCTCTTTATAATTAGAGATAATAATACCCGCCCTCCTAGAATTCTTGGAAAGGTCAAATGTACAGAGGTCTCAGAATAGGCTAATGTGCTGTAAAAAGGAAAAGGGGTACAATCAGTTGAACACCTCTAGGCCTGAGGCTGCCTGTCCCTGAGCATCAGACAAGGTGACCCTTTTAGGCTCAGGGCAAGTCACCTGCCCACGTGGAGTGCCAAAGGGGAGGCTGCTCCCCCACTCTTCCTTCCTGCTCGCAGCTGCAGACAGAGGAGTGAGGAACGAAGGCTCCCACCCTCCGCCTCTCTGCACCTGGGAAGGCTGGCTCTTCAGTGTGTGCTCAGTGGACAATGACATCCTCAAAGAGAGCTCCGGGCTAGCGTCAACCAGCAGGCTCGCTCCCTGCTGCTCGTGCTGTTCATGGTGCTGGCTTTCCTGTTCTTTGTTCATTTCCTATGGCTGGTTCTTTGTTACTTTGTCAGAGCCCCACTCAGCCTGCACAGTTCAAAGGTCTTGCTTCCCTTGACCATCTCTGTGTCCTTCAGAGCCAGGTCCCAAGGCACTGAGATATATGTCTCATCCTGCAAGGAGAGATGGGAAGAGGCAAGATCTGAATCCCACCCCCAGTTCTTTCCATAATGAGCCCTCTCTATTCATACCCACTGGGGACCCAGCAAGAGATAATCAGTTCATCGTATTCCCACCAGGCTTTGTGCCTTTACGACTTCTAAAACGTGACCGTACATTGGAATCAGCTGGGGAGCGTTTAAATCCAATCACCTAGGCTGCCTCGTCCTGGCCCGGCTGTCGGTGTATTTTAAAACTTCCCCAGGGGTTCCACCATGCAGCTGAGTGTTCCAACTAGCGTCTTAAGTGACAACGCTGCCTTAGCACACACCTGCCACGCATTGTGGTCCCCAGAGCAGTCTTCCCAAACTGCTGATAATAAGAGTCTCCTGAGCTCACAGAAATTCCTGCCTCCGCATCCCGGACTCACTGAATCAGAATCACCAGGGGATGGACCCGGAAACTTACATTTAACTGATGCTCCAGTTGATCCTAACTGTTAAAGACCAGGAAACCTTGCCCTAGAATCATGGTTTTCAACAGGTACCTGAAGATACCTGTGTCAGAATCACTGAGAAAAATGTAGATTCTAGGGCCTCTCCTCAACCTGTTGAATCAGAATCCTAGTACTAAGGCCTAGGAATCTGCATTTTCACCAGCACTCCAGATGATTCTTCTGTACTCCAAAGTCTGGGAACCTCTGCCCTAAAGATAAGAAAGGGTGAAACCCTAGCTACCCAAGGGCCCAACTTGACCAACAGAGTAGCACTCAAGGGTGAAAACGAAGATACTAACCCAGACATCCTAGGACAACTGGTTGGCCATTTTTTTCCAATTCTGTTGTTAAGTTTGCATTTTTCTGTTCACATCCTTCCTCCTTGTAACTAGTGGTGGGGATACGCAAAATGGCTGGATCTGGGTGAGTGTCATAAGAACACAAGTTAACTGACATATGACATTAATCCCTTTACTAGTTCTCCAACCATTAAGTTATAGACCACAGGGACAATAGTAACTTAGTCATACACTAGTTCAGATCAGTGCCTAGCACACCATATGCACTCAATAAATATATGTGGGATGGATGGATGCTTAAATGAATGGTTGAATAAATGAGGAGGAGAATGGATGGTGACTAGGTTGGTAGAAAGGTGGACAGATGGATGGGTGAGAAGATAGTTAAATGAGAGAATGGATAAACAGGTGGGTGGACGGCAGATGGGTGGGTGGGATGGATGGAGAATCTGACTAAGATTTCTCTTCTTTAGAACTGGTTACCCCATTCGTCTTGTTCTTGATCGTGAAGATGATATGTTAATAACTGGGGGAAGACACCCATTATTTGGAAAATATAAAGTGAGTACTAAAGATGAAATTATTAAAATACCTCATTTTATTTTAATGGTTTTATATTTTTCTATTATTTTGATTTTGCTAAATTCTAAAAACAAACAATAATCTAAAATATTAAATGAGGATGCTGTGTCTTTGAATACTCAGAAGATTTTATGAGGAACTTTAAATAAATCTAGTGTAGAACTTTGAAGAAGCTGAATGATAAAAATACTATTTGAAATAATGATAAAAATGCTATTGAAGGAATGAGAATTTACATTAGTGGTCCTCAAAGACAAAAAAAACTGAAAGAAGCTACAAACATTGTTATACCAAAATTTCTTCACTATAAAAATAATATTTTGCAGTGGAAATGTTTGGAAACAGCTTGACCATTTTAACCACAAAATAATTTTTTACGAATGTTTCCACCAAGTGGCTATGAAAGTGATACAAAAGCACTTTGCAAATAGGGAAAAGAATCCACTAACTAGAGAAATAATTTAAAATTGTTTCCAAACCACATTCATTGCACTTTTATGCAACTATAGCATAAACGCTAGTAAAAATACTTGGAAATTTACTGACAACAATGCTACTTTTCAAATCTGTGATTGAGTTGTTAAGATAGTTCTAATGTAATGTTTCTATATCAAATATGCTTTATTTGGGAATTGCTTATAGCATATACGTAGCTAGATTTTCTATCTGATTTTGTCGTTGCTAGATTACTAAACTGTTATATTCCCTGTGGTACTAAAGCCCCAGCTTTCCACACCACAGCTCAGTTTTATTTCTTCCATTGGCACTGGTAATTTTTATAATTAAAGAGGAAAGGACCATAGTTGGCCATTAAACTTGTTATTTGCCTTCAACTGCACAGAAATTAGAACTCACAGCTGTTATCATCTTCTAGCACGGAGAGCAATGTGGAGGTACACTCTGGGAGGCTGGCAGTTGGTGCTATGTGGTTGTTGAGGTCTTTGGTTTTGGCCTAAATTATAAATCAGGCTTTATTTACATCACAGGGCACTGTTTTAGTACTAGTACTTAGTAAGAAAGTTCTAGACTGTAAATATTTTCGTGATTATAAAATACAATATAGGGGCTGGCTCCGTGGCCGAGTGCTTAAGTTCTCGAGCTCCGCTGCAGTGGCCCAGGGTTCGGATCCTGGGCTCGGACATGGCACCACTCGTCAGGCCACGTTGAGGCGGCGTCCCACATCCCACAACTAGAAGGACGTGCAACTGTGTACAGGGGGAGTTTGGGGAGACGAAGCAGAAAAAAAAAAAAAAAGATTGTCAACAGTTGTTAGCCCAGGTGCCAATCTTTAAAATAAATAAATAAATAAATAAATAAACAAAATAAAATATAAAATATAAATAAATATAAAATATAATTAAAAGAAGGAAATAGACTTTTTGAAAACTCCAAATTTTATTTTTTTAAAGAAATATAAGTTTACATTGAATGTAATAATGTATGAGTGTGTATGTATGTATACATATCCTCATTCAGACCTAGCTAACAAAGTTTTGCTTAGTTATTCAGAACTATTTGTAAATTAGCATAATAGATGTTTATGTGTGAATACATTTTTCCAAAATTCTTGAAAAGTTTATATTATATATATAATATATATTATAAGAATTATCTCTGCTAATTTATTTATGTGACTGCTTAGCAATTCGTTCTTCATGAAAAGTCAAAGTAGACTTCAGCCTAGCATTTGTCAAAATTACCGTAAATTCTGAATTCTTGGCTTTTCCTACATTTCTTCACTGCTCTGGTTCGTCCTCCAGCATTTCCCTTGGAGTCAGTGATAACCATACAGTTGTACGGTTCCTTCAGATGGATTTTCCTTGTTTTCAGAAAGGCAAAGGGACCTGGCCAATCCTTTTTGGTTGAACGACAATAGATAGTGGGAATTTTCTTTTCAATCTGGCTGTGCAGACGGACTGGTCTAGGTGGCTGGGAGGGGATGGCAACTTCAGGAAAATGCAAGCTGCCTTCCCGGAGTCCCAGCAGTAAGAGCAGTGCCAGCTCACGTTTGCTCTGTCCTTAAGTGATCACGAAGTGCTTCACCAGCTCAGTGACATGAGAGCAGTCAAGCTCCCTCAGGCATCCCAACCTCCGAGGCTTTCGTCAAGAATAGCATGATTTCACTCATATGTGGAAGATAAACAGACACATAGATACGGGGAACAGATTAGTGGTTACCAGAGCAGAAGGGGGTGAGGGGAGGGAGAAAGGGGTAAAGGGGCACATATGTATGGTGACAGATGGAAACTAGACTTTTGGTGGTGAATACAATGCAGTCTATTCAGAAGCTGAAATATAATGCTGTACACCTGAAATTTACATGTCAATGTGACCTCAATAAAATAAAAACAATCAATTTAACTTAATTTTTAAAAGCTGCAATGATTTAAAAAAAAAAAAAAGATGCACTGTGATTCATTCCAATGAGCTCTGGAATCCCAGAGACTTTTCCACAAGGAGGAAAATCACAGACTAAGTTAGAAGGAAAACCAGTAAAAAATGAAGGAGAATCTTCCAAGAATAAGGAAGAAGAGGGTAGCAATTATACGCCAGGAGAAAAGCAGTTCCATACAGACTGTGAAGCCAGAAAATTACACGTGGGAAGAAAAGGGCTCAGCCAAACTCAGGTCAGAGGAGGTCTTTGTCGGCCACGCACTGAAAAAGAAGGGGATCGCCAGGTGTGGGATACCCCAGAGCACACGGGAGAAGAGTCTGTCTTCAGTCTTGCCAGTCATGGAGCTGGGCTGTGGCTCCAGCTTGGCAAGCAAATTTGGAACATATCATCAACTGTCCATCATTTGGTGACAGGTGGGATTCATGAACAGCGGGCGCATCAGAGCTCTCGACATCGAGTGCTTCATTAACGGAGGCTGCACGCTGGATGACTCAGAGCTGGTATGTGCCTCGGAAACCAGCCCCGTCCTTGATTGTGAGTAGAATGCAGCATTTCTAGATGAGTCTTTATGGAGCATGTTTCCTCCAGTACTTACCAAGTTTCACAAGCAGTTTGACTCTGTACTTGACTTTTTTTTTATGGTAAAGAACCCTGAGCTAATATCTGTTGCCAATCTTCCTCTTTTTGCTCAAGGAACACTGTTGCTGAGCTAACATCTGTGCCAGTCTTCCTCTATTTTGTATGTGAGATGCCACCACAGCACGGCTTGATCTAAACCAGTGAACCCCAGGCCAGCGCAGTGGAGCGCGTGAACTCAACCACGATGCCACCAGGCCGGCCACTCTGTACTCAACTATTAGAGAAAAAAAAAGTGTTGTCCGATGTATGTGAATATCTCCTTTTACTTTAGGTAACTGAATTTCTTATACTAAAGATGGAAAATGCGTATAAAATCCGCAACCTCAGGTTCCGGGGACGTGCGTGCATGACAAATTTACCATCCAACACGGCCTTTCGTGGATTCGGCTTCCCCCAAGGAACCCTGGTCACAGAGTCTTGCATCACAGCCGTGGCAGCCAAATGTGGCCTTCTGCCAGAAAAGGTAAGGCTGTAATCAAGGTCGTAACCAAAGCTGCTCAAGAATCAGACAAGGCAGGGAACAGCTCCCACAGAATCACCCTGGAAGAGCCGCAGGAGTGAGCCCTGGCTCAGAACTCAAGATGCATCCAGAGCTACCTAAACAACTCACCTCCCCGTGTCGTCATCCCTCCTTATGTTTGCATCTTTGATTTCTTTTTCTTTCTTTCTTTCTTAATCTATACAAAATAATTACTATTTTTAACATTCAAACCACACTGAAATAATTAAAGTAGAAAGTGAACAGCCCCTTTCCCATCCCCCTCCCTGCTGGTTGAGAGTAACCACTGTTAACAGTTCCGTGTTTATTGTTCTGGCCCTTTCTCTGTGTTCCTCCACCCATCTGTATTCACACACACAGGTAGACATTGACTTATAATGTGGATGTGCACATACGTAGTTATTTACCGAAACGGGACCATAGTACACATAGTATTCTGCACCTTGCTTTTTCTACTTGACAATATGCTGTCTTCCCACGTCAGTAGAATGATCTGCTGCATTCTTTTTGATGACTGAATGGCACTATGTAATATGGATGCGTGTAACTTATCTAGCCACTCCTTTATTGATACACATTCAGGTTGTTACTCATTTGGGGCTATTAAAATGATGCCGCAATAAACATCTTGGTACAGATGTACCAAGGGCGCATCTTTGCCCTACTGTCGACATCTTTAGGATAAATTTACACAAGAGGAACTGCTGGTGCGCTTGAAAACTTTTGAGAGAGAGTGTCAAAAGAATGCCCTCCAAAAACGCAATTTGGTGTGAGGTCCTAGAAGGTGCACAGTATGCACAGTGTGCTAGACCAGGGGAGAGAGGCCGCCACAGGCCACCGAGACACCTGCTGATAACTCTCCCACTCCTCACACGTCCAGTCCAACTCCAGCCTACTGTTCACACTTCTGTCACTTGTTTCCCCAGTGTAGGCCCTCTGCTCCCACAAGACTTTCCATGTACTGTCTTTTGAGCCCCTTTGTCCCTAATTCAACAGGGAGGACCACCAGGTTTGTGATTTGTGATTGTCAGGGTACTGCCTACACACAAGAGAACACCTAAAGATTGGACAAAGAAGACAGCAGTTACCCCAAGAGAAGTCACACAGAGTGTTCTGTGGGTACAGAGGAGGAAGACTTCACATTGGCTTGGGGGGCGGGGAGTAGGAAGAACTTTCTGGAGACAATGGCACTGAGATAGGCCTTGAAGAATGATAGGCACAGATAATGGAAAGGTAGGATAGGCCAGTGGAAGAACTTGAACAAGGAGAGGCAACCTCTTTGTGACTCAGTTTCCTCATCTGTAAAATGAGGGCGGTGTGACACACCTCACAGAGTTTCCGCAAGACTCAAGTGAGTTAGCATTTGTTGAAACTCGTTTTCATAAACTGGATAGTATTAGTCCGGTGTGGCTGCTGATAATCATAATTCTACTATTGCTATTAGAGTGTGGTGGGGATGATGAAAAACTCCGGAGCATGTCCCCGTGGGCCCTCCTTCCTTGTCAAGGCTGCAAGCTTCCGGGACATAAGACACCCATATTCAGAGACACTTTGAAAAAGATTTGCCTACAACCCGTTCCCAAGGCAGCTGGAAGCCTTAGAGAGGCTCTGCTCTCCGTCATTGGCGCAACGCTCCTCCTCTCTAGCAGAACGAGTCTTCAGTTATGACAGCAGACCCTTGCTTTTATGTACTACCGACCGACTCTGCCCCATCCTCTGAACCTTGTAGGAGAAAGAAGAAAAATCGGCCTCCCTAGGCCCCTTACCCCACCGCCCTACACAAAGCAGTCACTACCGCCACCCTCCACTTCCAGGAGGGAGAGACCCCGGCTGTGCATGGAAGAAGAGGTGAGAAATCACCTCTATTGCTTTTGCAAGACATATGCTTGCAAGAAAAAGGAGAAAGAGCCTGTCTCCCCCATCAAAGTCTGTGCTCTACCAGGGGGCTTTTCGAGTCTCTGATCTGCAGCCCGTTCCTGTCTTACCATAACTGTCGCCTCCATTTCCCACCCGTTTCAGGTGAGGGAGAAAAACATGTACAAAACAGTTGATAAAACCATCTACAAACAAGCGTTCAACCCTGAGCCCCTGATAAGATGCTGGAACGAATGTCTGGACAAGTCTTCCTTTCACAGCCGAAGGATGCAAGTGGCAGAGTTCAACAAGAAGAATTACTGGAGGAAGAGAGGCCTGGCTGTGGTCCCCATGAAGTTTTCCGTTGGCTTTGCTGCCACAAGCTTTCATCAGGTAAGACTCATCTATGTGGGGTGGAACCCTCATGTCAGACACCCTCCTGGCCCAGTCAGCTAGTGCTGACTTTGGGAGAGTGTCACATGCCCCAGGGCACCGAGCCCCCGACCCTGGAACCTGGGAGAAATGTACGAAACTCTCCTGAGCAGCCCGCAACTGCAAGCACTTTTAACACAGTGCAGTACAAAAGCCTCAATGGCAGAAAACAGCACGAGCGAGTAGGAGGCCTGCGGTGCATAACTGCCAAGATGGAGCATTGACCCCCCCCCCAGGAACCCCCACTCTTCGCCAAGGGAACAGGCGACCACACAGGCGTGGTACTGTGCTTTTGGAGCTGGGTGTCTCCTGGCGTGGGTGGGAATGGCACGTCTGCTGGTCCGTGTCCCAAACACCGCAGCACACCTGGTGCACGTGCTACGTCTTCCGTTTTGCTCTGAGCAGCTGGCTGTTTCGAGGCACACCCTCAGGAACCTGTGTCAATTCTGGGGGGGGAAGTGAGAGTGGGCTCCAGAAATCCTCCCAAGTAAACGTGTGAAAGGAAGAAGCAAGCCATCCAGAGGCCCTTCCAGAAGGGAGGCGGAAGGGCAGCACATGGATGAGTGCACCCCATAGCACAAGGACTGGTGCTGACGAGCCTTCCCAGAAATCCCAACAGGTCGTACACAGGAAAGCTGTTTAGGAAACTGGGAGAGCTTGTTGCCTCCCCGTTATTGTCCGCCAAAAGCAGAAAACTCAGCAACTGGAAAAATCCTAAATGCATTAGATCTAAATCTAAACCTAAACTCTAAATCTGAAAATGCATTAGATCTCCCTTACGTGTATACCACTGAAAGCATTCTTCCACTGATGTCCAACTGCTGGCAGCCAAGAGACACACACACACCCACCCCACAAGCTGCTCTGCCAGAGGAAATCCTTCTTAGGGAATAAAGCACTTGCCCCAAATCCCTAATCAGGACTGGGAGTCAGGAAGACTGGAGAAATCCTTGGCCCTGCCGCTTACTAGCTGTGTGACATTAGCAAGTTATTTAACCTCTCTGAGCCTCAGCTTCTCCAATTATAAAATGAGAATAATCATCCTGTTTCAGGATTGACGAGGATTTGATGAGACGGTCACAGTAAAGCACCTGGCAGGGTGCCTGAGCACTTGGTAGTTTTCCAGGAAAGCCCACATGCCCCGCCCCCCCCCCCCCCCCGCCCCCGCCAGAGCGCTCAGACTCACCTCTCAGAGCTGGGGCTCCTCTGGCAGTGGGACCCCTGGACTCCTGCCTCACACTCCTGTTAGGTCCAGCGTGCTCGTTCTATAAAGAGACACGGGAAGGTTAACGGTCACGTCTACAGGCCTGGACTGAATCAACAGCATAAGAGATCCTGGATGGTCACCCGTGTGGTTTTTTCTCTGACACGAAATGTTGTGTCTTCTCTACCAGTTCTCCATTCTCCAACGCCAACTGGGCGTCTAGCAATTCGATTCTGACACTAGCTACCCAGAGTTACCGCAGAACCCCAGTCAAAGGCTGAGTCCCATCAGACGCCAGCCCAAATGGAGTGCCCACGCCACCCACCCTTCTGCCCCGCCGACTGCAAATTCTGGGCCTTCCACTGCCCACCCCTCAGGTCTGATAATTTGCAGAGCTACAGAACTCAAGCAAGCACTTTACTCACGGTCGTTGCCACTTCGTCATAGAGGATGCGACCCAAGAGCAGCCAAATGGGAGAGACGCACAGGGCGAGGGGGCAGGGAGCGCGCAGGCTCGTGCACTCTCCCTCCAGCGGGCGACCCTCCCCCTAGTGGATGTTCCTCAGCCCGGAAGTTCCTCGAACCCCCTGTCGTTTGGGGGTTTATGGAGGTGCCACTACTTAGGCACAACTGATTAAATCTTTGGCCGTTGGTGACTGACCTCAATCTCCAGTCCGTCTCTACTCCCCTGGGGGGCGCTGAGAGATGGAACTCTCTAGCCACATGGTTGGTGTTTCTGGCAAACATTCCCCCGTCCTGAAACTATCTAGGCTCCCCAAGAGTCATCTTATTACCAAACAAAAGACAGTAAATTCCAGGGGTTCTAGGAGCTCTGTGCCAAGAACCAGGGACAAAGGCCACCTCTGTAGTTTTCATCCCATCGCACCTCCCCTCACTGCACAGCTGCTTCTCACCCAAACCACAGCCTGCTCCCTGCCCTCTCCCACGGAGCCAACTTCTCATCTTGCCACACAAACATCTTTGAATCAAAGATTTAAGCCTCTATTTGAAAGGCCTCCACCTTCCGCACAGAGCTCTAAATTGACGCGCCCGAGAATCACCAGCTGGGAGCTGAGTGAAGCGTGTTATCCCGGGTCAGCTGATGACTCACAGAACTGGAACGCCTCCCCTTTAAACCAGGCATGGGGAGCGCTGTTCTCAGAGGGAGTCAAAAGGCCCACGGTGGATGACTACTATTATTAGCGCCTACAAGTGGGGTGCCCCAGAGCTCCTCCAAGCCTCAGACGGGAATAGACTGGAGTCCTCATTTCTCCTCCTCCTCCTGGAAGGAAAAATACCACATTTCCATTCATCCGATTTAACAAACATTTCTTTAGTGTCTCTGTGATTCAGACTTGCCCCCAATTCTCTACAGGACACAAAGCTGAACAGGACCAGGTGCCCTTCCTCCACGAGACTCCCGCAGAAAAGCCTGTGTTCATTTCCTGGGGCTGCCGGAACAAAGGACCACAAACGGGGCAGCTTAAAGCAACACATTTATTCTCTCACAGTTCTGCAGCCTAGAGATTTAAAATCGAGGTGTCAGCAGGGCTGTGCTCCTTCTGAAGGGTCCAGGAAAGAATCCTTCCTCGTCCCTTCCAGCTTCTGGTGGCTCCTGGTGTTCCTTGACTTGTGGCTGCAGACCCCCAGTCTCTGCCTCAGTCTTCACGTGGCCTTCTCAGAAGGACACTGCTCACCGGATGTGGGGCCCGCCCTAATCCAGTATGACCTCACGCTAACTAATCACATCTGCAGAGACTATTTCCAGATAAGGTTACATTTTGAGGTGCCAGGTGGACATGAATTTGGGGGTGGGTGGGACATTATTCAGCCCAGTGCACCCCGTAAGAGGAAGTGCAGAGAGGAGAGTAATTAATCCTCCCGGGGGCGGGGGGGGGGGGGGAATGAGAAGCATTGTGGAAGTTTTAACAGAATAGAGGCCCAGGGTTCAGGCCAGGAAGAGGGAGCAGCATCAGCAAGAGGCGGGTCAGGAAGGAGCAACGGCACAGGAGACCGAGGAGCGGGTGGGAAGAGACAGGGATGGAAATGGAAAAACCCCAAAGGCCTCGTGTCCTAATGAGCAGCAGGGCTTCCCTTGCAGACAATGGGGAGTTTTTGCCCACCTTGCCCGGCGTGAACCCTTCTTCCCTTTGTGATTCCATTGAGTCGTGACCCGCGCGCTCCGTGAGACGGGTGTTTCGCTGCCTCTTTTCTTACGTTGCTCTTCCCCTGCACTGAGCTGTGCCTTCTGGCTCGTTTCACTAGGCAGCCGCACTGGTTCACATCTACACAGATGGGTCCGTACTGGTCACACATGGAGGCAACGAACTGGGCCAAGGCATTCACACCAAAATGCTACAGGTAAGAAATAAGACTGTCGTTAACCTCTCTATACGCTGTTGCCATGACTGCCATATGGCACTGTTGTGGGGTAAATGACACTCCCTGTATTCAAACCCTAAGATCTGGACTATTTACTTCAAGAGCTTCTTGCATATCCAATAGAAGGCTGAGGTGGAGAAATCCCCACACGTGCAG
Organism: Equus przewalskii; assembly: GCF_037783145.1. Classification (NCBI taxonomy): domain Eukaryota; kingdom Metazoa; phylum Chordata; class Mammalia; order Perissodactyla; family Equidae; genus Equus; species Equus przewalskii. The sequence goes on along the minus strand of NW_027227713.1, from coordinate 23,659 downwards.
ACCCTCCTGGGGCAAGGCCAGGGCTTCTGGACGGCGGTGGCTGTGGAGACACCGGTGAGGCACCCCTGGAGCGCTGGGGCGGCGCCATGCAGCCTTACCTGCTGTAGAACTTTCTCAGCTTTTCTATTCTGAGACCAGTATGTATAATTTTTACATTTTGGACAATATCAAGTTGCTAATGTATTAGTTTGACAAGTAAGGACAAGTGTCTCATCAACTGCTATCATCCTGTAATTTTTAAAGGCTATTTTAACACACACGCACAAAGTAGGAAGATATTTCAGGAGGAAAAAGAATAATGCTTTAAAGTGAATAAATTTCACTCTAATGAATTTATTAGCTTGTTATCTTGCACATCTGCAGCTTTTGACTATCCCCTCAGCTCCTTTGGACCGCATCTCCCATGTTCCATACTTTCTGAAGGACTCCTCAATGCTGGCGCCTTTTAGCCCCCTTCCCATCCTTTCCCCAACACCTGCCACAGACACAGGCACAGGACTCAGGTCTGGCCAGTCGTGGCTCCTGAATCCCACTGGCTACAGGGATTGGTCCAGAAAGGAGGCACATGACCAAGCAAGGCCAATCGGACTCCTTTCCTGGGACTGATGTGTGGATGCCAGGAGACAGGACCTATGGTCTCCTTGTGGTGGTTTAGCTGCTCTGCTATAGGCCAGGGCTTGTCAGAGGCAGCTCTCCTGTGCCACGGAGGAAGCCTGTCTGCTGTTGGAAATAACACAGCCATCGTAGAAAGAAAAGCAAGTGTGAGAGGCTGCGAGGGGCCCCTGGGGAGAGCATAAAGCCCCTAGATGAAGACATATGTGACCCTAGCTCCCTCTGTTTCTCCCAGTGATGCGAACCATTAAATTCCCTTTGGATTTTCATCACCAAGAACCAATGAAATTGTCCTTATTTCTTCCATTTTTGCATCTTTCTGGGGAAATGTCATCACTGAACAGCATCAGTCTGAAGACTGGCATTGGGGACAGGTACACACCCACAGACATGTGGAGAGAGTGTTTTTGCCAAAACTAAAAGACAACAGCAGCCAAAATAATGCTCTTTTCTTTTCCTTCTTTCTCTCCCTCTTTTTTTTTTTAAAGATTGGCACCTGAGCTAACATCTGTTGCCAATCTTCTTTCGTTTTTTTTCTCTTCTTTTTCCCCAAAGCCCTCAAGTACATAGGGGGTTTTTTTCCTGTTTCCTCTCCCCCGGTCCCCCCAGTACATAATTGCACATTTTAGTTGTGGGTCCCTCCAGTTGCGGCATGCAGGACACCACCTCAACATGGCCTTGTGAGCGGTGTCAAGTCCCCACCCAGGATCTGAACCAGCGAAACCAGGGGCCACCAAAGCAGAGCCTGCAAACATAACTACTTGGCAACGGGCTGGCCCCAACTCTCTTTTTTTATTTTTCATTTCTTCTTGATTAAATATCTTAATTTCCACATGTGTCTGCTGGGGAAACTGGAAGGAAAAGAGCAGAAAAGAAAAAAGTGAACAGCAAATCGTAGAGGAATATAAGCAAGTGGAACAAGCAGAAGAGCAGGGGAGGAAGCCAAAGTTTAGGCGGGGATGAGGGCGCGAGAGACGACAGGCCCTTGGGGCCAACCACATTCCTCTGGTACTGAAACCGACAGATTTAAGACCAAACTGAGTCAGTCAATCTATCTCTATCTCTCTCTCTATTTCTCTCTCACTCTCTGTCCCTCTTCCTGCACTGTCACCGAATTAGTCTAATAATCTCAGCTTGGCCTGTTCCCTTACACATATAAACCTTGGAGAAAAGGGAACCCTTAGCATCCTAAATGCACCAAATTTGAATGGAAGGATTGCTGTGGAATGTTACCATAAAAACACTTTAAAACACCTACTAAAAAGTGGTTTTAGTTTTTAGAAGATACATTATTGTAGGCTTTAAAGGATATCTTGGCTATAATAAAAACAGTAATTCTTTTAATTAAGAAAAATAATGACTCAAATCTTCACAGAAGGCCTTACTGGACTTGACAACGTTTGTTGCTCTCCTAGGTGGCCAGCCGTGAGTTGAAGGTCCCCATGTCTCACATGCACATCTGTGAAACAAGCACAGCCACGGTGCCTAACACCATCGCGACAGCGGCGTCCATCGGCTCCGACGTCAACGGCCGAGCTGTGCAGGTGCTTCCTCCTGTCTGTCTGTCCTGGCTGCTTTTCCCACATCTCTGGTTTTCTTAGCTGGATACAGGCACAAGTGTTTGGCTTCAGAGAAGTCATCTGTGTCACTAAACATAGGCTTGGGATCACCAAAATGTCGGGAGACTGTGTCAGTCAGAGGGTCTAAAGTGAGGTGACGAACAGGCCCAGAACATAGTGGCTGCAACACAACACAAGTCTTTTTCTCGCACACATAGCAGTCAGAGGGCGGGTTCGTCCTTCGAGCACCCAGCTCGGTGGTGATCCCTCCTTCCTCAGCGCGTGGCTTTCAAGGCTGCCCTGAGCCCCATCTTTCCAGGGAGCCAGAGAAGGGACGGAGCGTGGAGGCCCGACCCGCAGCTGCTGCCAGCCCCTCGGCTCCCCGCGCAGAACCGTGTCGGGCACGTGCAGCTCAGGGCGGGCCGGGAAAACGTCGAGAGGGGGCGGGCGCTGCGCCCAGACACCACGCAGGGCGGGACGGTGGGTGTGGGGAGAGGGCAGTCTCTGTCCCCGGGAGACGCAGAAAGAAGAAGGGTGGGCACCAACAACGCAGCGCCGGACACACAGTTCCCGCCGGCAGGTGGGCGGCCCAGCGCAGGCAGAGCGTCCGCGTCGGTGGAGAGCTGCGGGGCCGGCCGCTCGCCTGGTACTTATTTTCTAACTGATGTTTAAAAAACACCTGCCAAATTTTGGCTTTTTCAGAATGGAACCGTGACTTCATATTCTTTAATTCAGTATCTGACTGTACGTACTTTTGAAGTACTATCTCTGTGTCCTGCTTCTGTTAGAAACTGCCTCCTTTTCCCTGGGGACCCTGTGGAGAGGCGCCGTCCCTCACTCCCAGGACACTGCATTTGTGCTACCAAGAGAAACCGCTTTCAAATCCATCTTATCTTCGTGGGGACACCTCCTAGGGGCTCAAAAACCAGACACTCTTTCACTCAGAACAAATGTGTGGGGAACCTCAAGTTTCATGAGATCCCATTTGGGGTGGAATCAAACACAAGATAGGAATAACTCTGTGTGTATGGGAGTTGTTGGCCCAAACTAAGTGTCAATCCATCTTCTAGGATATTGAGTTTTAGGTTTCTGTTTTGAGTGTCGGAAACTTTGTAGATCTAGATTATTATAAAAACAAATTTAATTATTTTCTCACTTCACACCCAAAGCCAAGGCCTTCATTGCGGTGGTGGGACGGTAGCTGGATGAACAGGTGGAAGATGGACAGAGAGCTGAACAATGTTTCAGACCCGGAGGGATACTGACATGTCATTGTTGCAGATTGGAAAGCACAAATTTGAATGAAAATAAGATGTTTTGTTCCATTTATTTTAATTTATGGGAAATACAAAAGAAGGCCTAAGTCAAAAATGTAGAAAAAGAGAAAAAACAATTACGAGCATGAATAGTCTTAGAAAGGGGACCTGAGAGAAGAAATTCAGGCCAGCCTACCTCTTCACAGGAAGTGAACCAGGAAGGAAAACCCTCCGGTAACTGACGCTCTCCTCAGGGTCAGGGGCTGTGTTGTCATCGTCTCTGTGTCCCCAGAGTGTCAGGTTCAGGCACTCTGTAAGCATTCATTGACCTAACCGATTATCAGTTAATATTCGTCCACACAAATCCTAACCACCGGGCTCTTCTCTAATGGGGTTCACTTCTTCACTCCTTCAAGAATGCTTGCCAGATCCTGCTGAAACGCCTTGAGCCCATCATTAAGAAAAATCCGGAAGGTACTTGGGAAGACTGGGTAAGTGCTCCCCTCCATTCTTACTAGAAATGAGAGAACCACCCAGACCACTGCTGAGAGCTCCATGGCCGCATCACAGCCCACTGTGTAGACGGTTCTAAGAGCAGATTTCCGTCAAAGGGCGGGGTCGCCAGAGGTTGAGATGCTGCTGGACGATGGCCACCAGGTGTGTACGGAGAGGGCACACAGGGAACCCGTCACTGAGGGGAGCAAGGAAGTGATGAAGAACACCCTGACCCGCCCCGCTTAAATAAGGAAGGAGGGGAAAAGTCGAGCCTTCCTAGGCCACAAAAAGATGGCGATGTCTTGAGTAGGAAGGGGGAAACTAAAACAGGCCTGACTGCTATTGAAGATGTCTCAAGGGACATGACCCATCTCTCCACCTTTACGATATCCTGTGTCTTATTCATTAGAACAACTCTCTCACACTTACACACGCGCTGACTAGCGTTCTAACATGTAGAAATGAAGCCCCAAATCCCTTGTGAACAAAGCCACTACATCATGGATGAGCAGCAGGATTCTATTTTATTTCTTGAATTCAGACTTCTGAGCTCAATCAGAAGGAAACTGTTAGAGTGCACTAGCTGAGGAAAAAACATTATGATGAGTTCTATTATTGGTAACAAAGCACCAACAACAATGATCAGATATCTCTCTTTTTTTTTTTTTGGTGAGGAAGATTGGCTCTGAGCTAACATCTGTGCTAATCTTCCTCTACTTTGTATGTGAGATGTCTCCATAGCATGGCTGATGAGTGGAGTAGGTCTGCACCCAGGACCCAATCCCACAATCCTGGGCCACCAAAGTGGAGTGCGTGGAACTTTAACCACTCAGACACAGGCCCAGTCCCCAGATGTCAACTTCGATACATAAAATATTTTCATTTTCACCTATCAGATGGTACATTTATTTTATTTTAACTAAATATGCCCATTCTGCAGATAGAAGCTGCTTTTGAACAAAGAATCAGTCTTTCTGCCACTGGATACTTCAGGTAAAAATTGCAATAATGTCATAACTTAGCTGAGAAAGCACGAGGTGACCCAGTTACTCCAGGCCTCAGTTCCCTCATTTGTAAATAAGTAATTATTATGTGATCGCTGAGTTCTCTTCCAGGCCCCAAATTCTATGACTTCATATAGCTCTATGAGCTACGTCCAAAGAAATATTAAATAGTAAAAATACCCCATCGGGTAAAAAAAAATTATAAAACATGACTTACAATATCTAATCATTATTTACTATTCTTTATTGTGGAATAATAATATTCTTTATTGTAAGTAGTAAAAAGATACCATTAGAAACAGTTTGCAATTCCATTTTGCCAACCTCCCTCCCTTTGCCGTAAAACCTCTCCCTTTTGAAGCTGCTTGCTGGGCAGGAGGAGATGGCCGGGATGGTGGTCACCGCTCTTCATTTGTGCAGGGTCTATCGGTGGGAGGCCCTCGGTCAATGCTCATTAATTGAATGAGGCACAGAGAGGAGCGCTGGTTGTCAAATTCAGGAAGTGTATGACATTAGTTTTACAATTTAATGAAACAGACCGCCGAGCTACACACATGTGCACACGCGCGCGCACACACACACACACAAGGGTAAAGCAAATCCTCGTGAAGAAAGAGGGACGTAAGGGCCCAGCCAGTGCCCCGTACATGGTAAGTCGTAAATTCCTGAGTTTAGTTACACAGGAGAAGAGCAAATCAGCCCTCTAGCTGGCTCCGTCTTCCCTTATAAGTCAACGCATTGAATTTCTGGCCCTTTTTTACCAGCTGTGAATGACCACCAGTCCCCTGTGAGTTTGGTTAGCGTAATCTAGGGGTCCCTCTGGGAGCCCTGCTAAAAATCAGTTGAGCTTTTCAGCGTGCAGAACGAACACTCAAACCCTGAACCATCAAGATACAGATACCCTGTGAGGTCTGGACCGAGACAGTCGTTGGCTTCTCTCTTTTCGGCGCGGTAACTGCAGCACAAAGAGCATCCTCTTTAAAACGGAGGGAAATGACAGTGCTGCCGTAATAGCTGGATTGTGAATACAGCCAGCCGTTTAAAGGAGCTTAAAAGGCGGTTGGAATGAACATCCAGCAAATGAAATGCTGTCATAAACCTTTGGTAACTTTTAAAGAGAAGCAGCATTGTTTGCACGCCCCTCCCATAAAGGGCTTTCTTTCTGCCCCCAGGGGCTACGAGGCCTTCATGGACTGGGAGAAGGGGGAGGGAGACCCGTTTCCCTACTACGTCTACGGAGCAGCCAGCTCTGAGGTGGAAGTGGACTGCCTGACGGGAGCTCACAAGGTGAGTGAGATCTAACTTCCTCTTGGCGAGTTCAAGCATCAACAACAGACTTGCATTCTATGTTAGTAGCCCAACTTCATTATGTAGCGCTTGTCTAGTAAGAAAAGATTCTTTCAATTCCACAGAACGTCCAGAGATCCAGCTTTATCCTGAATTTCCACTTACAAAGAAGTAGTCAAGAAGGAATTGCTCGTGACAGCCTAAAATGCATTGTTTTTATTACATTTCAGAAAACAAAACCACTTTCCAAAGGTTTTCCCAATAAAAGGGTTCTATTCCTAAAGGAAGGTCAAGTTATCTAATTTGAAGGAATAGGTACTTTAGTAAATTGTCTTGAGTAAACATGTTGAAAGCACATGGCAATGTGATAATGTTTCTCCAAAGTCAGCTGTCCCAGGGGTACTACTGGTCTTAAGAAAATAGACTGGGAGTTGGAGAGGCAGGTGTGAAAATAATTCTTGTGTTTGCTATTTAATTGAGCGTCCAAGAGACCACTCATTGGAGGCAGCGAGCCCACATTTAACCAAAAGTTAACAATTTCCACCATAAAGAATAAACTCATGAATATCCCCAGGTCCTGTCTGGAAACAGAGAGATTACAGAAACCTTAAGTAGAATATAATATAATCCAAAGTACGGTGAATTGTTAGGAAATTTGTAGAATGGACTGATGACATCTCTAATTGAACACACAAATTACTCCAACATCATCTTGAACCCAAAATAGAAATAGTCAAGTCATGTGAAATAGAAAGAACTTTGCAAACACTGACTTGTAAATTTTATCAAAATGTCTTTCACTGCCCCATTGTTGGTTAATTTGTCCACTGCTTAAATATTATGTGACTAAGATAAAAGTTGCGGTAAATGAAGGGTTGACTGGACAGCGGTTGCCCTCGAGTTCCACTCAAGTTCATCCTTAGGACACAGAAATATCATGTCTCCATTTTCATCTAGATCATTGTGAAGAAGTAAACTCATGAAATTAGGATCATATGATTATCTTAAAACTGTTTTGGAATGTTTTTCACATCATGGTACACAGAGATAATGGTAATTCTTGCACAGCACACTGTGGCAAACAAGGGAGACATGGTGGCAGGTGACCAGCCTGCCTCAGGCCCCCCGAAAAGCCCAGGTGTCAGTGTCTTGGCACCTGTAACCCCTTCGAGGCCCCACAATAGGGGGGAAGCTGTTTTTAGAAATCAGCTAGTTTTCTGATCCCCCATCCTAAAGGCCGTATTGTCAGATTTAGCAAATAAAAACACTTGACTCCTAGTTAAATTTGAATTTCAGATAAATAACAAATTTTTTCTGGTACAAATATGCTTCATGCAGTATTTGGGACATACTTATTTTTTCTGGCAATTCCACCTGGGGTCTTAGGCATAAATCCCTGAAGAAACGACCCTCTTGGGGATTTTCCAGAATTTGTGTTGCCAGAGACGTTACAATGTGGTCTTCCCTGTGCCTTCCTCATTACAGGTTAATGTTCAGTCCTTTCAGTGTCACTTTGGTCTCTTGAAATAGTTCATTCCTTAAAGAGGCAAAACTTCTTTTAACTAAAGAGAAATCAGAGACTCTAAATGGCAGGCCTTCTTGCTGGCTGTTTGTGATCACTGAGCTGAAACATCTAACAGTTCAGTTAGTGCCCGGCCTTCTCCTCCCGTTGTCCAGCCCCCGTCATATGCAAAACATCCCGGGTTTCCAGGAAATTGAGGGCCCGCTCTGAGGTGTGTCCCATCTCCTGCCCCGCCCAGGTTGAGAATGGATGCCGGCTGGTGCCAGTGCCCAGAGGAGGTTGCCTGAGAGGCCAGCCTTTGAGTCAAAAGACAACTCCCCGTGCAAAGGGCTAGAGAGAAAGCAGGAACCCAGGGATGGAGCCTAAGCAGAGAATGATGATGTTGTCAGAACGAACACTGGCCGTGGGGGCAGCAGGAAAGCTCAGAGACATTCCTGAGATAGACCACAGGCACTTAGGGCTTTCTGTGGCTCCTTGACAACCTGCGTGCACATGCCCAGCGCTGAAACAGGAGGGCCAGATCAGTGTGATGATTCTCAGGGAAGGAAGCAGATTAGCAAAGTCAAAGGTGGTCTCAGCGTCTGCCCTTGATACAATCCAAGATCTTGCAAGTCCCCAGATTCACGCGAGCCGCGATGGCTGCCTGATTTCCTCAGTGAGACGTGATGCTGAGTGAGACCGTCTCCATCAAATCCTCGTGAGCCTCCGTGAGCTCCTGGGCTACGGTAGAGCGACAAATCCAGCTGAGAGTCAGATGAACAACCTGCTCAATTCTTTACTGAGTGACACTCAAACACCAACATGCCGTGGACTTCGGAGTCACTTAAAAGGAGTCAAGACCATGAATGCAAAGATCTCCTGGGGTCATCGACAGTCCTGGCACTACATTTAAAGAGCTTCACAGGTGTCTTAGCACGTCTAATGTTGATGAGGTTCAGTTCAGTGTTAATTAGCCAGCAGAAGTTCTGCAAGAACTAGAGATCATTTGAATAAACCTTAAAATAATGTTTTTTATTCAAATTTTTATACTGAGATAATTTTAATTTTGGCAGAAAATCAGAACAGACATCGTCATGGATGCATGCTGCAGCCTAAATCCAGCCATTGATATTGGGCAGGTAGGTGCCGGCCCACTCAGATGAAGGCCACTTCTTGAAAGTCACTGCGGGCGAGGTAAAGGCCTCTAAAACGTGTACAACGTCACAGCTTGACATTTTCCCCCTTCAGATTGAAGGCTCATTTACCCAGGGAATGGGCCTTTATACCACCGAAGAGCTGAAATATTTCCCAGAAGGAGTCTTGTATTCCCGAGGCCCAGACGATTACAAAATTCCCACCATCACTGACGTCCCAGAGGAGTTCAATGTGTCCTTGTTGCCGTCATCGCAAACCCCACTAACCATCTATTCATCCAAGGTAAGCCCCAAACCTACCCCTGGGCGACGTGACGGATGAGGCAGCCTGGGAAACAAAAGCAGAGAACGAAGGAGAAGATAGATGTCGGCCGTCATGAGGCCCAAATCACTAGAAATGCTTAGAATCTGGAGACGAGTCACCTGGAGAAGAGAGAGGTTCTGAGAAGATCAGTGATCTGCCCAGTGGTAATCCTGGGCCAAGAATTCTATTTATTAATATCCTCTTTCACTGAAAACTCTAAAATTCAGGAAAAAGCTTTGATTTGGTAGAATAACATTTTCACTTAAGAACCTTAAGACTAAACTTTTTTTTAAAGATTTGCTCCTGAGCTAACATCTGTTGCCAATCTTCCAATATTCTTTTTTTTCTTCTTCTTCTTCTCCGCAAATCCCCCCAGTACATAGTTGTATATTTTAGTTGTGGGTCCTTCTGGTTGTGGCATGTGGGACGCCACCTCAGCATGGCCTGATGAGCGGTGCCGTGTCTGCGCCCAGGACCTGAACCAGCGAAACCCGGGGCCACTGAAGCGGAGTACGTGAACTTAACCCCTCGGCCCCAGGGCCAGCCCCCAGAATAGACTATTAAATGGAGTTGAAGCCGTGATGCCACTGAAATCTAAGAAACAGCGGCAGCGTGGGAACGGTTCTGGGCCGAGGCATCTCTCGACCTGGGGTCCTGCCCTAGGCCACCAACTCCCTGTCCTCTTAGCAAATCCTCACCTCCCAGGGGCTCAGGGTCCTCAGCCACACCCAGAAATCGACCTAGAGCAGTGGTTCTCAACTGGAGGGGGCAGCAGTTTTGCCCCCCAGGGGACATGTGGCAACATCCGGAGACGTATCTGGTTGTCACAATTGGGGGGAGATGTTATTACTATGGGCAGAGGCCAGGGACGCTGCTAAGCAGCCTCCAATGCACAAGACAGCCCCACGAGGAAGAATTATGTGGCCCAACAACTGTCGATGGTGTCAGGAGGCAGAGACGCCAACCGCCAGTAATTGCTGAAGTAGTGGCCTTGCAGGTTAAAGGTCAGCCTTGGTCTGCAGTGCCGGACTCGGGCCACGTGAAAACCACCCTCACAGCAGAAGTGTCCGTTAGGTCTGAGATGTATCGTTAACATTTCCTTTAAAATCTTTTGGGAGACTTCTTACTAGGGGTGGCAAATTGATATTTAAAAAATGAGTCCTCATATATCTGCCAGAGTTTTATCATTTCCAAACTGGATCCCACTTTCAGCTCAGGAACCTCCTCTGGGCGCACGGTGATGGGGGCCGGGGGGGTGGGGGCGGGCATGGGTCAGCAACACCTTTGGATTCTCCCTGGGCCAGAAGCCACTTAAAGAGGAAAAGGCAAAAGGAAGCGCAGAGGGCAGCTTTCAGGCCCCCCAAGTGTAACGGGGCCGGCAGCACCCTGAGTCCTTGTGACCAGCCGCTCACAGGCAGACCCTCAGGGAAATCCTAGGTGTGCAGGCGCCCAGTGGAGTGTGCTGCGTGATAGTAACAGGGACCTGCCAGGGACCAGGTGCTGTGCTGGGTCCTTTCACGCTTCCTGAACTTCACAGCACCCTGTCAGGGAGCTGTCATTGCCTGAATTTCACTGACAAAGGACAGGGGCTCGGAGAGACCATCTCACCCAGAGAAACGGAGAGGAAGGGCCAGGATTCTGACGTGGCTCTTTAGCTCAGGGGTTGCACATTGGGCCAAATATAGCCAGTAGCCAAACGTAGCCTGCAGATGTATTTTCTGTGGCCTACACCGTGTTTTTAAAAGTCAGGAAATTTTACATTAAAATAAGAATATCTAAATTCTCTTGAAAATTTGGATGATCTGGTATTTTGGGCTGTATTCCTGGCAGGCAACAAGTAGCTAGAACCGAAGAACAGCTGCCCCTTTAGATAGGACATGGGGGTATCTCTACTTCACCATAATCCCCACTGTTCCTTATTGTCCTTCATCTGCTGCATCACCCATTTGTCTCACCTGGCGATTCCTTGCAGATGACGGGCTTGCAACCCATCACCTGGTGCCAAAGTCTCTCCTCTTTCTTCTCGTGTCCCCTGCCTCCCTGACCTACCGTCATGACGAGGCATCTTTCCCTCTGCTCGTCAAGTTGGCCAGTTCAATCCACTGAAGAGCTTTTCTAAACAGGGTATCCTCTCCTCACCACACACACACATATATCACTTTCCTATAGAACAAAGATTTAACGCACACAAGACTAAAGACATGGGAAGTTCTGGTGAGACTGGGATTTTTAAAAGTGCTCCAATTTCATTCAGTCAGTAAGTCAGTCAACAAACATTTATTGAGCATTATTGTGTGCAAGACTCTGTGCTAGGAGTTGGGGATACAATGGTGAACAAGACCTGGCTCCTGACCTCTAGTGGCTTGTAGTCTAGTGTAGAAGCTTCTGAAATAAATGTACTTTCTTGCAGGGCCTGGGTGAGTCTGGGATGTTTCTGGGGTCATCTGTGTTCTTCGCCATCGCTGATGCTGTGGCCACAGCACGCAGAGAAAGAGACATCGCCGAGGACTTCACGGTGCGGAGCCCAGCAACGCCAGAACGGGTTCGAATGGCCTGCGCCGACCGCTTCACAGAGATGGTACGGGATTCTCGTCTGTTTTCCTAACCGGTGACTTTTCCATTTCCTGCTTGTTAGGCCTCTTAGGTAAATTTATAACCTAATCTGTGCCAGATCAAATTATAAGATACAACTAATCAAATTATATGATAGAAATAAATCACACAAATACCTTTTGTATACGTACCGTTAACTTTTTAAAAAGCATTTCCCCATCTGTCATTTAATTTGACCTCTCAGCAGCCCTGAAGTAGGAGAATTTATCATGCTTCCAAAGCAAATAGCTAAATGTGAACAACTGACTGATTCACCAAACTCCTGTATTTCCTCCCTCTTTCCTACCTAACCTATCCTACCCCTCCCCAAAAACAAAACCAAAGTGACCTGTGTGTCGCGTGGCTGCATCCCATACCGTCCCTTTCCGGGTCCGTGAACAAACAGAGCGCACACACCTGCCTCCCTTTAGCAACCACGTGACCTCATCAGCAGCTCCCGCTTTTCCACTTGATTCCGGTTCATGACGACGCCTCCCAGCCAGGCAGGAGGGGCCGGGGCCGTGCAGCCCCACGTGCACGCGGCCTGCCCAGCCTGCCGAGTGCTGCGCCCAGTGTGGCTGAGGTCCTTGAGTCCACCCTGGGCGCCTGCCTCCTAGCGTCCTAATCGAAACAGAGGCGGCCGTTCGCAGGGACGGAGCACCGTGCTCAGTGTTCTACACAGGGTACCTCGCGAGTCAGCACTGCGGCTCCATTGGGGAGCTACTGTTATTTCTTCATTTTACTTTTGAGGAAACTGAGGTATGGTAACTTGCCCACCGTCAAGATTCGAATCCAGGCCATTCGACTTCAGGACAGTATGTTGCCTCCTAGAGAGAAAGGAATTGATTCTACACTTCTCAAAATTTGTGTTTTCATGTCTGTACTAAAAGAAGCCCGAATACTTAACTGACCTCTTCAAAACAGGCAGGCATCGAAAGAACAGTGTGACACAGGATGTAGGAGCACTGCTTAAAGAGCAGTGTCGTCCTTATTCGTTTCCCTCCCCTGCGTGACCCAGTCCTCTTCCCATCTCCGAATCCAACTCGCCATTTCTTGTTCTCCAGCAACACCGACGCCCCTGTATTTCCGCCAAGTCTCCCGGGATGCTGCTGCCCCTCAGGCTGACCCCCACTGACTGCCCTGGGCACGCAAGTGACGCCGGTCACCTGCCCAGGTCAGTCCCTCTCGGATGGCCAGGGCCGGAAAGCAGCTCTCCTCCACCCCAGGAACTCCTTCTCGGGCTGGTGTGGCCTGGAGGGCCGTGTCTGGCCCCTCCCAGCAGCACTAGAGACGCCGTCACCGCGGAATCAACCCCAAAAGCGTAGGCACTTCTGACCTTTAAAAACATGTGCTCCATCCAGTTGTGCAGTAATAACCATCCTTTTCTGGACGGGGGCAGACCAGGGAAAGCAAAAACACTGTACGAGAAAAGATACTTCCAATCTTCCTTTCTCGCCCAGGCTTAACCTTTCCAGTCTTCAAGTGGCCTGGCTCCTAGGAAGTGACACCTTTCTTTTCCAAGATTTCAGGCTGTTTTTAACAGTCCAGTTGTCTGGCAAAGTCCCTCTGTCACATGCAATGGTAAGAAGGGAACCACCTGATTTCATTCACGGCTCAGCCTGTCGGCTGCCTGGTCCATGGGATGAAGCCATGTTTTCTCCCCAGTCTGAGGGTTTCTTTGATCAGACTAATTTATTATGTCTTCTGAATATGTCATCCACTGATTTGTACACCTCGTCCAAATAGCAACACAAACCAGAACCCTCGGAGTTGGCCTGACATTTCTCTCTCCTACTCAGTAGCCAGCCCTTCCCCATTTCCTGTTACTTTTAACCCCTAACAGTTTCTTACAGAGCTCTGGTGTAGAGCTGAGGAGAGGGGTCTGGAGGCAAGGACAGAAATTCTCGGATCACTGAAGTCTGGTCAGGGGTTGGAAGACGGCTATATTCTCATCGTTTCAAACATACTCAGACATGCTCAGAGTCAGTGTGGGAGTAATCTCACATTTCCTAAAATACTCATAAATAGATACGTGCTTTCTAAACATCACCTCACGTTATAATCTAGATTTGATATTATAAACCTCCTTTTAGTAACATGCATTGTTTTTTATCTTTATAAAAGTCCATTATGGAAAAATTAGAAAATGCTGAAAAGAATAAGATGAAAGTTAAAATCAGCCGTAATCCCTCTCACCAGGAAATTATAGCCATTTTGACGTGAGTGTGTACTCATACATATACTCACACATGCACTCTTTTAACCATCTTTTAATTCATATATGTTGACATGTACAATGTAACTTGTTTATATACTCATTTTACAAAATTGGGATATCCCTGACACAAGTGGCAGAAAAGATTTGAACAATATCATTCACAGGAAACCTGTATCGAGAAGATACTTTTCCCATGCAATATCACTCAAAAAATAGTTTCTTAAATCCAAAAAGAAAATAGCTGACCAAGGTCATTTATCCCCAAAACTTGTCTTTACTCGTAGCCCTGGAATAAGATTTGGAGGCGGGGCAGGGCAGAGCGTTTAAGTTCCTAATAATAAGCCTCCTGCTGTTAAGGCTACTTGGCCCATGTTGAGAGTGACCATTTATCCCTCAGACTTATCCTGTCCCACAATATTCCTCGCCATTCCCCTGATCTCACGTATGTTTGAAACGATGAGAATATAGCCGTCTTCAAACCCCTGACCAGACTTCAGTGATCCGAGAATTTCTGTCCTTGCCTCCAGACCCCTCTCCTCAGCTCTACACCAGCACAGAGGATGCCAGAAGCCGGCCTTGAGGGGGCCTCCCGAGGGAAGCAGAGAGGAGGAAGTTCGGACTCTCAGTTTACAAAAAGAGGACCAGAAACACACAGAATATAGATTCTTCTGCTGCTTCCTGTCACAGGAAATAGCAATACTCCTCCGTCCAAATAGCAACACAAACCAGAACCCTCGGAGTTGGCCTGACATTTCTCTCTCCTACTCAGTAGCCAGTCCTTCCCCATTTCCTGTTACTTTTAACCCCTAACAGTTTCTTACAGGAGCCCATTTCCTCCATTTCTAGCCACTATGTTATTCATTCATTAAACCAACGTTTGTTGAGTGTGTAAGAGGTGCCAGGCATTGTTCCGGGTGCTAGGAACTCAGCAGTGAAGGGAACAGGAGCCATCTCTACCTTCGTGGAACTTGCGTTCTAGAGACCCCGGGCCCACCTCCCATCTCTCTAGGCTGCGTCAAGGCCGCCTCCCAGTGGTCTCCTTACACCCGCTGCCGCCAGACATCTGCGGGGTGACAAATAGGATCATGTCACTCTAACACGGACACAAAGGCGAAAAGCTTCCCGTTGCTCGTGGATTAAAGATAAACCTTTTTAACTTGCCCTGCCAAGCCTACAAACTGCCAAGTCCAGCATGGCCGGCCCCGCCCACTCCTCCAGCCACACATGGGGCCCCACCCGCCTCCCCTCTCCGGCCAGCACACTTGCCTTCTGCTGTCTGCTCCTCGCATCAAGGACGGAGACCTTCGTCATGCTCTGCTCTCTGCTTGGAACCGTCTTCTTCCTTTTCCTTACCTGCTGGACCCCTGCTCACCTTTCCTACTGTAACCAAATCCAAGAAATTAACGTGATGCTTTCCTTCTTGCATAGTGTGAGGCACCAGGCGTGTGGTGGGGAGCCAGACTCGCAGGTGCCCACTCTCCAGTTGTGATGACGCAGCGGGGGAGACAGACGATCACTGTAAATTATAAGGGCTTGGTTGACGCTGGTTAGCCCTGTGCGTCAACAGAACAAAACTTTTCTAAGTTAGCCTTCACCTTTCCTTGAAGTCAAGGGGTCACAGGTGTGGTCCCAGCTTTGATCATTCATCGTGCAATCATTCATTCATCTAACATGTTTACTCAGCACCTTCCATGCACCAGGCACTGCGGGGCAACTGAAGAAATAGGGAGCCAGTCAATCTGCTGCATGTGGCTGACATTCTACTGGAGAAACCAGACAGTAAACAAGCAAACACACCACATAATTCCAGGTGGTGATAATACTGCGGAAGCGACAGAGAACAGTAGGGCTTGAATGTGATGGAGAGATTATTTTGGAGTGTTTTAAATAGTTTATTAGAGAAGGTTTCTCAGGCCTCTTGAGCCGAGGCCTGAATGAAGTGAGGGAGCAAGCATAAAGCTGCTAATGGCATGTTCCAGGCAAAGAATGGCTAGTGCAAAGGCCCTGTGGCAGTTTCAATGGGACTCGACAAATAAACGGCTTTCTTTGTAACTCTCTGATCTTGCCTCTCTGGTAGAACCGATTTGTAACTGAAAGGTTGCTGCTCATGTTCTCCCTGGCAGAGTGATCAGAGAAATAGCCATTTGTGGCCACACCACTTCTCAAGTGTGTCAATTAAGCTTCATTTTTAAATCTCACCCAACATTTTAATCCTTTCATACTAAACACACATGGCTGTGGACTTTGACAAAGGAAGCCCAGGGTGTTTTACCCAACATAGCAGTTTTTCCTTTTATTTTATTTTTGTTATTTTTAGATTGGCACCTGAGCTAACATCTGTTGCCAGTCTTTTTTTTCTTTCCTTCTTCTTCTTCCCCAAAGCCCCCCAGTACAGAGTTGTATCTTCTAGCTGTGAGTGCCTCTGGTTGTGCTATGTGGGACGCCACCTCAGCGTGGCCTGAGGAGTGGTCCATGTCCGTGCCCAGGATCTGAACCCAGGAAACCCTGGGCCGCCAAGCGGAGCACGGGAACTTAACCATTTGGCCATGGGGTTGGCCCCTCCTTTTATTTTTAAAATTAAAAAAGAAAAAAATGAGAATGCTGCAGATTAAGATATTTTGAAGATCCTACTCCCTGATTCTTTTGAGAGTCACTTACAAGTTGAGTGCAAAACCCCAAATTGAAATCTCTTGGTTACTGCATTTATAAGTAACTAGTGCTAGCCGGAAGAGTTCTCTCCTGTGCTCATCGAGTTCAACTGCTGCAGTTTTCACTGCTGCTCAACACAAACGCAGACCACTGAAGGCTTTGGAGAGTGGCCTCCAAAACTTCCCGGGAAATGCACGCGGAAAAAAGAAACGTATTTTCATTGGGAGAAACTTCTGCTTTTCTGCACTCTTAATAGGCAACGACAGAAGGACCGAAAGCAGGAGAGAACTATGTCATAGATTAAGAGAAAAGAAAGTTTGTTCATCGAACTCTAATTTTCCAAGTAAATGTCTAAGACGACCCACAAGTATTAACATATGTATGTTTAATTCCATTGTGCTTGTCAGATGAGACCAACTTTGCATTGATATTTTTGCTAAATCAGACTAAATAATTGATGAGATTTTTTGTTTCTCCTTTCACAACAACCATAACAAAAGTAAAAACAGGCAACATTTAAAATTCTTAAATATCTTTAATTATAAGATGTAATTTAAAAGCACATTCCCAAGTATGGAGGGCAGAATGCCTGAGCTCTTTAAGCGTTCTCTGTCTAATTCTAGCTCTCTCTCTACTCTCTCCACCCTAATCCCTATGTAAATACGTAAAACAAGGTGTGTAAAGTGCACAGCACTGTGCATGACACAGCATTCAACAAAGGACAGCTAAACACACACACACACCGCTCAGATGCGATAAATGCCATTTAACAACGTGGAGACCACCAGGGAATGAACCAGGTTGTCAATTGTGTGTATAGACTTTACAGTAATGACTATCCTCAGATTGCAAGACAAATTTAAAAAACAAAACCAAAAAAACTTCTTGCCACTTTACCACTTACAACTATTTGTGTGTCAGAATATTCTCCATGCTGTGCAATTAAAACAAAGGCAGATATAAATTGCATTCTGAGTGTAACTGTTCTTTGCCTGTAATTTCAAATTTTTGCTTTCTTCGAAGTAGCATAATTGTTCTCATTTATTTGCTTTATTACCAAGTGTTAAACATTGCCGTATTAAATTTATACCACACTAAAATCTATTAGTGTGTGTGTCCCTGCAACATTTTAAACCTCTGCTAAAAATGCGTGAACACCTCTGATCTCATCCAGCTTCTTCCTTTATGCGCAAAGACATGGAGGCCAAGGGAAAATGAGTAACTGCCTAACTATCCTTATTCAAACCCGTAAAGCCTCCGATCCAAGTTTTCAACTACTTATTGTTCTCCTCATACGCAAAAGTTGAGGGATTTGCACACAGTTTTGTAGTTAATCTTTCTTTTTTTCCAGGTGTTGCAGTTTTTCACAAGTGAAAAGACGGCTTGTTAATCCTAATTGGACTCCAAACTGATATTCTTTTACTGTTGTGGAAGAGAAATGACAAAATTTAGGATCATTATTCATGTCTGATTCTGTGAACAAGATAAATCATTATTTACAGATTATGTGCTTAGACTTTCCAGCCTAGAGGTGACCGGACAAACACTGCGAGATCCATGGAAGGGGTGCTGATTTAACGCTGATTTCTCTCTGAAGATGTCATGGAAATATTGCAGGAAGGGGGAATTTTTTCTTTCTGTGTCCCTCCGATCAGACTGGACTGGTGACATGGATTACAGTCATAGAGTGAAGACCCTTCCCCTAGATCAACATGTGACTCCTTTTCCCAGGGACGTTTGATTCTGTGGCCACAGCTCACCAACACCACAAGACTTCTACAGGGTTTTCTTCTGTCGTGTTTTCCCTGTGGTTAGCTATGGGTCTGCGCATGCGCATTTGACAGAAAAGGAGTGGTATTTCCCTCCTGTGGATCAGCTATTCAACTGGTTAGCATTCTTTTGGAATTTGGAGGGAGAAAGCAATGTAAACCATTTTCAATGTATTATCTCAAAACCCTTTATTTTTTTAAATGTGTTTATGGAAATCATTTGCCATGGTATCAGAGTTCCAGAAATACTTGATTGCTCAGTTTCCCATATATCGAAGTGGGTGATACACAGCAAAAGAATTCTGAATTATAATCAGCCCTACGTTGTAGTTTAAAACATGCAGGATCCACCAATTCCATTAATCTGAGTTTTAGAGGCCTTCAGAGAAGGAGAAATCAGTATATGAATTAGGCCTTATTTAAGCAGAAAGTCAGGGGTAAACTGCCAGTCTACCAGCCAGAATTCACAGGAGGCTCACCAGGCCTCCATCTTCCAGGGACTCCCGAAGTGAATGAAGCGGGAGAGGCTGTGCTGAGAGCGCTTGCTATGGGCGAGGGAAGGCAAAGATGAGGCAAGTGGTACAGCCTGGAGGAGGCGGAAGGTCATCAGAGGCAATGAGCACGTCTGATTGGAGGGACTGGGACACAGCTGTCCAGAGGCCCATCCGCTGACTTTGGAGGCTCCACCAGGCCACAGGTGTCCAAGGGAGGAAGTGGGACAGGAGCACAAAGAGGAAAGAGACAGGAACAGAAGGGTCATGGGCAGGACAAAAATTACGCAAGATTTTTGCTTACGTGAGCAGAAGAGCTGGGGAACTTGATAGGAGTAGCCGGGGTGAAATAAATTGAAAGTAATAAAAGTTTGGCTCTTGAGAATAAAATCCTTAACTGGGTAATCTAATACGAATGTGAAAAATTTGTTTTATCATTTATATAATTTTAAATGATGGTAAATATAATTTGCATTTTTAAAAATTTGGTCTATAGGGCTAAGGATGGTTACTGGGCATTTATTTTCCATTTGTCATGGCTGAGAACTATAAAGCACTAAAGATAGAGGGTCTGAATAAAATTTCATGTGAGTTGATACACAAAAATCTGAATGGCATGGCTATCAATAAAGTACTTTTTTAAAAAGACACTTTTGAAACCACCCACTTGAAACCAGTTCTTTGGGTTCAATAAGCATTAGTAAAGGATGAAACTTACCAAATTTTTTTTAATAAGTAATACATTCACACAGTTCAAAAATACAAAAAAGTGTACAGTACAAAGACTTACTCTGATAGCATCCCAATCCGGCCAATTTCACACAAGCACAGAGTGTAACCATTTTTATTAGCTACTTTTACTGTTTCTCAGGAATAGCTGGCCCCAGAATACCCAGCCACTTTGTCAAGATTAAAGCTACTCTCAGCTGGTCCCACACATGGATGAAACACAAAGGCCAAATGGGATGTTAGAGGAAGTCTAAGGAGACAGGACGAGCACCTGGCTCCTGCCCCTGTGTTACACCTGCTGAACCAAGTGAGCAATCGACCCCCTTCCCCGTGTCAGCAGTCCCCCAGCAGTAGTAATAGTGAGCAACGGTAACCCTTAGTGCTCATCTTGGCTCTATGGGTCCTCCTATTTTTTCCCCCTGGGTCTTGGGTACACAGGAGGCATTTGTACTTCTGCCTTCTGAGTCTGGGTTCTCTGAGTGGGTTTTCTCTCATTTAAGGAAAAACAACCGGCTCCAGCTCCACCCTTGGAACAGCAAAAATGAATGCTTGATCTGTCTTATGTCATTGGGTAGACAAATAGCAAAAAGATAGGCTTTTTGATTTATAAGATGCCAAAAAAAGTTTAAAAATTAGGCAGAAATAGTTGGAGACAGAAAATAAAGGCATTTTCTCAGTCTCTCTGTACAACCTTCAATGAGTCGATATTAAGATATCACTGAGTGCAAAATAAGACAGTTCTTTCCTTGGCACAGCCACTGGGGCAGGACAGGCGCTCCATACTTCCTTAATGCCACATGTAGATGATGTCACCAGCTGTCTAGCTGGTCTTTCTCCAAACCATCCTGCACACAGCTGCCAGGAGAATCTTTCTCAACATCTCTAACCACCGCCCTCACTGGGTAAAAGAGCGGCATTCAACAAGACGGTTTCTTCTTCCAAAAAGGACTGTGCTATCTTTTGTGCAGTGGTCACTGTTGTTTTTATCTGCCTGGGGTCTTTTCCTTCGGGAAGTCACCTGTCCTCCACTACATGTTCCAGGAGGGCTGCTGGGAAAGACACAGCATAAGGCAGGTCAGAGTCTCTCCCCTGAGAGTTGGACTCTTGAGTGAGGTACGCAGATTGCCTGGACGTCTGAGATGTGCAGAGCATGTCCACAAGCTCTGATGCTGAGACCCTCAGAGGTACCCCTCTCCCCATGTACCTCAAGGCCTGTTCTTCAGCTCTGCCCTCAGTTCTGCAAGCTAGCCAGTATCTTTCCAATTGTCTCAGTTCCCTACGGCCGCCGTAAAATGCCACAAACTGCGTGGCTTGAACATTTATTCTCTCACAGTTCTGAAGGCTAGACGTCTGCAGTCAGGGTGTTGGCAGGGCCCTGGGTTCTAGGGGAGAACCCTTCCTCGCCCCTTCTCCTGGCTCCCGGTGTTCCTTGGCTTGTAACTGCCTCACTCTAATCTCTGCAGCCATCGACATGTGGCCTTCTCCCCTGTGTCTGTGTCCAACTCTCCTTTCTCATAAAAACACCAATCATTGGATTTAGGGTCCACCCTAATCCAGTATGACCTCATTTGAACTAAGTATATCTGCAAATACCCTATGTCCAAAGAGAGTCACATTCTGAGGTACCAGGTGGATACGAATTTGGGGGCACTCTGTAGAATGCCAATAAACCTTCCTGCTGAGGCTAACAGATCCAGTTTTGGGGTGGAAGGGACCCTTCCTTTTTTATTGTACCTGGTTCTTCCATCACACCGTCTATTTGTCTGCATGTGTATCCTCCTTTCTAGACTAAAGGCCCACTGACTGCTGGCAGGGACTGCATTTTACTCGGCTCTTATCGCAGGGTCTAGCTCAAACTGATAGCTCCACATGCTTGACAAAGGAAGAGCTAATGAATGTGCTCTATTCAAAGTATCTATGAAACCTGTGTTGTGCAGCTTAGATACTTGCGAGCCAGGAGATCTAAGGAAAGTAAAAAGAAAGAAGCTATAGCTCTCTAACAAAGAAATCAGCCTGCACATTGTTATTGGATTTTAATCTGTGGAGTCATTTTTTATTTTACTTGCACATGTTAAGAAAATTTTTCCAACACTTGGCCATAAGGCCAAAAAAAAAGAAAATACTGTGTGACCTTTCAATGTCATACTCCAGTACTGTCCAATGAGCCCACTAAAGAGTAATCTGATGCTCTAGGGCTGCCCTGTCCAATATGGTGGCCACTCGTCATATGTGACTATTTAAATTTAAATTTTAATTTTAATTAAGTAAACAAAAAAAATTCAGCTCCCTAGTTGCCCTGGCTACCTTTCAAGTACTCAGTAGCGAGGTGCGGCAAGCAGGTACCATGTTGAGCAGTACGAAGAGACCACAGCCATCATCCCAGAAAGTTATATTGGACAGTACTACTCTAGGGAAATGCAACTTCAGGTATTTACCATTCATTAGGTTTCAGACTCTGCAAAGGTAGGTCTTGCTGTAGGCAGTCTCTAGACGCTGGAAAAGACAATGAAATGGAGTCTCCAGAAGGATGCAGCCCCACTGACCCCTCAATTTTAGCCCAGTGTGACCTAATTTGGACATCTGACTCCAGAACTGTAAGATAAATGTACGTTGTTTTCAGCTACCAAGTTTGTGGTAATTTGTTACAGCAGCAATAGGGAACTAACACAGGTGGTAACTTGCAGAACATCGATAAATTGCAAATGCTTTCTGTATGGTTGAAAACATAACCCCAAAGATTTCAGGAGTTTTTTGCCTTGTAAGACATCAACTAGTTTTGATTTGGTTTTTGATTTTTTGATCTAATTCTGCACCTTATTCTAACTTTCTTTTTTTCCATATCAGTTTCTCATATATATCTTCCTTTGAACTTGCTTTCTCATCCTGGTCCCTCATTGACTATACCTTTGACGCTTGCTCACCATATATTGTGTAACAGTCATGGTTTACTATTTTTTAACATCAGATGGTGACATGCAGCTAGCAAGAAAAAACAGACATAGGACTCTGAGATTTTTCTATATGTCAGAAGAGCCTACATGATTTATATGGTAATGAATCTGATGAACACAGTTCATCTACAATTTAAATGAATAAATGTCATATCCTACAACAAATATAATTTATTGACTAAATGTAACCAGTAGACAATCACGTTCCAGGGAGAAAATATAAGGAACTTTGTCTTAACTTTGAACAAATAGCCCAATGTAATTAACATTAAATGTATAACTAAGGATGAACTTCTTCCTATTTTTTTAGCAAATATAACACGAACAGAGCCCGTGCCAATTTAAATATGACCTTTTACCACTTGTCTGGTCTCTTTGTTCATTGTGCTCAAGAAATTGCTGGAATATAACTGTTCTCCAAAGTTTATCCAGACCAGTACATTGAGAATACAAAGAGTTTGATTTTTTTCTCCCCAGGCCTTTCAAACGCCATTGTGACCAACAGTTTATTTGCATTTTTAACCAAAAGTTAGATGAATCAAACTTTGGGAGCTTATTATTTCAAATTCCACAGTCTATTCTCAAGTTGCTCACAATTCACAAAAATTGAGGAGCTATGATATAGATACAACCCCTCCCCCCACCCAAAAAAAAACCCTATCCTCTCTCCTTAGCCCTGATATTCTTCTCCCCACACCCTCAAATCCCATCCGGAGGAAGCAGAGGTAGACAGATCAGAACCAGCTCAGGAGCTTTTTCAGAACTTCCATATGCAGCTGCCCACCCCTATGCTATCCTGATACCCCACCCCAAAGGGCTATCAGCAGAATCTGGGTATAAATCTACAGGAAGAAGAGGAAGAGAAGCAAGTATACAAAACACAGGTTGTAGGAGGGTTAGAATCCAATGGGGTCTCCCATTCCAGCCCACCACTCCTTCCTTCCCGAGAGGGATCTTTCCAAAATGCTCACGGTCTGCTGGGGTCATACTTGATAATCTCCAGTGGTCTCCACTGCTTACTGGGTTGTCACAAACTGACCTAAGGTGATTAGGCAACTGACAAATACAGCAACTGACAGGTTCTTTTA